>NC_088216.1:40452103-40752103 GCF_036934945.1 Oncorhynchus masou masou | reverse complement strand
TCTGCCTTTTGGAAAATTACAATTGGCTCAGAACAGGGCAGCACGGCTGGCCCTTAAATGTACACGGAGAGCTAACATTAATGATATGCATGTCAATCTCTCATGGCTCAAAGTGGAGGAGAGATTGACTTCATCATTACTTGTTTTTGTAAGAAGTGTTGACAAGCTGAATGCACTGAGCTGTCTGTTTAACCTACCAGCACACAGCTCGGACACTCATGCATACCCCACAAGTCATGACACCAGAGATCTCTTCATAATCCCCAAATCAAGAACAGACTATGGGACGCGCATAGTACTACATAGAGCCACAACTACTTGGAACTCTATTCCACATCAGGTAACCGATGCAAGCAGTAGAATCTGATTGGGGAAAGAAAACAGATCAAAATACACCTTAAGGAACAGCAGGGACTGTGAAGAGACACACAGGTGCAGGCACACGCATACGCACACATGCACTAGCACACGCACTCTACACACGTACATTGTAATATTGTTGTATGGTGATATCATACATTTTGTGTTGCAGATATATGGTGGCGTAACAATGTTATATGATGTACTGTTTTATATTTTGTTTTATGTGTAATGTAAGTGCCTTAATGTGTTTGGATCCCAGGAAGAGTAGCTGCTGCCAGGGGATCCCTAATAAATACAAATACAAATGGGGATTAAATAAATTATTATCTAGCCAAGTTCTTCAACTCTTCCACAGAGTTTATCACAGACTAGAGTTTTTTTTATGAACCTCTGACTCCTTTGAGTCACTAGGAGTCAATACTTAAACATGTTCATTTTTAAACCTTTTTAATAAAACGTGAAACAAATACAGACACCGACTGTTTCCTCATTGCTGCTGATCAAGATGGCAGCTCAGCAAAGAAGGTGCATGTGCCAATTGAATCTCAACAAGGAAACAGTCGGTGGTTGTTTTATTAAAAAGTATGGATTTCAGCAAACAAAGACAGGCACACAACAACAGAGGACAAACATATGTACACGGTAAGGGTTTAAGAACTTACATGTTTGAAGAGTCAAAGCATATCGACTCCAAGGAGTCTGAGGTTAATTTAAAAAACTCTAGTCTGCGCTCAACTCCATGGAGGAGTTAAGGTACTTGGCTTCACCATATCATGCAAATAATGCTTCAATTTATTAAAATGATACTGACCTATTAAAATAATACAAGTTGTTTATAGTCTATAATATAATTTTGGAGGGCTATGGTCCCTGTTGGACTGTAGTTTAATTGGTCCTTTTGGACAGATTGGTTTGCATGTCCCAAACAACCCATCCCCTTCTGCTGAGCTACAGTGGGCTGGCTATAAGAGCTTACTCAAGCACTCACTGTTAACCATCCGGCAACACCATACTATGAGGATATGTCAAAACACTTTTTTCCTATTCGAGGGGGTATTCCGATGCAAGTTCTGACCTCAACGGCTGTCCATGAGCACATATTAAACTGTAGGCTTATTATCTAAGGAATACTAAATTCATTGTAATTGGGTTATACTTTAGTTTATAATGGCTTTTACAATGCTTCGGCCGGTGGCAACTCACCCCTTCTCCTCCTACCCTCCTGATCTCAACATGATCTCGGACGACGAGGAGAACCGCAGCGAGAGCGACGGCAGCTCTGACCAGAGCTATGAATGCTGTGCCTCTTCAGATAAGACTTGTCGGCAGCTTTCCCGCATGGTGGGAGTCGGTGGGGTTGTTGTGGTCAAACAGCGCAACACAGCCAACGCCAGGGAGCGAGACCGGACCCAGAGCGTCAACACCGCATTCACCGCGCTCCGGACACTCATACCTACCGAGCCGGTGGACAGAAAGCTCTCCAAAATTGAAACGCTCCGGTTGGCGTCCAGCTACATCTCACACTTGGCCAACGTTCTGGTCCTTGGTGACGGGCGTGAGGATGGGCAGCCGTGCCTGAGTGCAGTGTACCGCGCGCAAGGACATGGAGAGAGGAAGCAACCCAGAACTATCTGTACCTTTTGCTTGAGCAACCAGCGAAAAGGGGTAAGCGTGCATGACAGTGCTATGTCAAGTATGAATTCCAAAGATATTTATACTATTTTACATAGTAGACTAGACAGGCAGCATGGCACCCTTGACAGCCTAGTAGTGTACAGTGCCTTCAGAAAGTCTTCATACCCCTTAACGTATTCCAGTTTGTTGTATTACAGCCTGAATTCAAAATGGATTACACAAACAAACTATTCTCACCCATCTACATACAATACCCCATAATGACAAAGTGAAAACATGTTTTTCGAAATGTTTACAATCTTATTGAAAATAAAATACAAAAATATCTCATTTATATAAGTATTCACACCCCTGAGTCAATGTTAGAATCACATTTGGCAGCGATTATAGCTGTCTTCTGGGTAAGTATCTTAGCGCTTTGCACACCTGGATTGTACAATATTTGCACATTATTCTTTTTAAAATGATTCATGATCTGTCAAGTTGGCTGTCGATCATTGCTAGACAGCCATTTTCAAGTCTTGCCATAGATTTTTCATGCCAATTTAAGTAAAAACTGTAACTAGGCCACTCATGAACATTCAATTTAGTCTTGGTAAGCAACTCCAGTGAATGTGTTTTAGGTTATTGTCCTGCTGAAATATTAATTTGTCTTCCAGTGTCTATTGGAAAGCAGACTGAACCAGATTTTCCTCTAGGATTTTGCCTGTGCTTAGCTCTATTCCATTTATTTTTATCCTAAACAACTCCCAAGTCCTTGCCAATGACAAGCATACATAACATGATACAGCCACCAACATGCTTGAAAATATGAAGAGTGGTACTCAGTGATGTGTTGTGTTGAAATTTGCCCCAGACATAGTACTTTGTATTCAGGACATAAAGTTGATTTCTTTGCCACATTTTTGCAGTTTTACTTTAGTGACCTTATTGCAAACAGGGTGCATGTTTTTGAATATTTTATTCTGTACAGGCCTCCTTCTTTTGACTCTGACATTTATGTTAGTATTGTGGAGTAACTACAATGTTGTTGTATCCTCAGTTTTCTCCTATCACAGCCATTAAACTCTGTAACTGTTTTAAAGTCACCATTGGCCTCATGGTAAAATCCCAGAGGGGTTTCCATCCTGACCGGCAACTGAGTTAGGAAGGACAGCTATATCTTTGTAGTGACTAGGTGTAATGATACACCATCCAAAGTGTAATTCATAACTTCAACATGGTCAAAGGGATCTCCTTTAAATATATATATATATATGTTATTATAAACTGGGTTGTTTGAATTTTGATTGGCTGAAAGCCGTGGTATATCAGACCGTATACCATGCGTATGACAAAACATGTATTTTTTACTGTTATAATTACATTGGTAACCAGTTTATAATAGCAATAAGGCACCTTAGAAGTTTGTGATTTAAGGCCAATATACCACGGCTAAGGGCTGTTTCCTAGCACTCCTTGTTGCGTCGTGCCTAAGAACAGCTCAAAGACATGGTATATTGGCAATATACCACACCCCCTCAGGAATTATTGCTTAATTATAGTCTACTTTTGTTGCATTCAATATCCTCTACTAATAGTATCATGTTTAATAAACCCTAGACTTGTTTTGATTGGCCACTTAAAATTAGTATTAGGTTTGTAGTCTAGTTATTCCAGTATATCCAAAGAAATAAATGTCAAACATAGTTAATGTCACAATGATAATATGGCATAAAAACATTACTAGGACGATAACAAAATACTTTCTTGCCAGGTCACATGAAGATTCTTCATAATAGGTATCCATCAGTTCAGCTTCAATCTGTCAAACATCTTCTTGAGAGAAAACAACCGAATGGCAAATTATCCCGTTTGGGACGTCATGTATTTATTCATTTCATTTTCAGTTTGCTAAGATATCCTTTAAATGAAAAACTGAGGAGGGGCCGAGGGGTTGTTGATATCAATTACACATACACAGTCTCAGTGCTTAAATATCCTTCTTTAACCTGTCTCCTCCCCTTTATCTACCCTGATTGAAGTGGATTTATCAAGTGACATCAATAAGGGATCATAGCTTTCACCTGGATTCACCTGGTCAGTCTATGTCATGGAAGTCATTTTTTGTCTAAAAAAAGTGGTTAAATATGTGTAACATTTTTGGGGGGGGAGTTTCCTCATCTTTCTTATTCTGTATTGCTCAGATAAAGTCCAAACACTTCAAAACAAACTTCCTTTAGAATTGTTTTTTGAATATCTGTTTTTCCATGTTATTCAATGCATTTCTATGGGCTAATAGCAGTAAGGCCAAATTCAATGTTTCATCAAATATTTTTTTATAGGCTCTTCTTAAGCCAAAGACAAATATGCATGTAGTATTTATGTTTTGGTCGCAGATGTTTCCAACCACAGAATTTTCAGGACAGAAATCAATTCTGATGTTATTGCAACTTTTTGGCCTAACATGATATTTGTTTTTGCAGGGGAAAGATGGTCGGGGTTGTCTGAAAATGCGTGGAGCCAGTGCACTACGAATGAGCCGAAAATAGACGGCTCTCAGACTTCAAGGATTGTTGAATTCAAGTCAGCACCTCAGGGAAAAAACTCTAGCTAACACACCCACTGTACATATACCGACACATAGACCAGAATGCCCTCCAACTTTGGGAAAAGACTGTCAAAAAGACGCGTTTCAGGAATTTGTTTGTGTGAGAAAAGGCTACTCCTCTCTGCCACAATGCTGGTTATGGAAAATGTGATTTTGGAGGAACATTGTCATAAATGACACTTTATTTAGTTGCCTTTTCAACATCATTTTGAATTTTGCTTTAAAATTCTATTTTTACATAGTTGTCCCTAGTCTTTATTTCAGCTCCTCAATACCAACAATATTGTGGTGTTATTTTGATATAACTTACAAAATGTCTACCAACAAACAGATTTTTCTAAAGATAAAGTATGTCTGGGAATGTCCGATACAGTTGACCTTATCCTTCGGCAATGCTAAGGAATCTTTGCTAAGGAAGTGCGCGAGATAGGGCCTTTCCAAAATTTCTGAGATTGGCCAACCAAAGGCCTTTTGAGCCTAATAAGGATAGGACATGCCAGTGTGTGAGGAAAAGCATTAATCACTCTGAAACATCACGCTCTGAATTTGCTCTAAAAAGTTCAAGGGAAAACAGGAAAGGCAACATGAATAGTGTCGGTAGATCTTTTGTCAAGACTAATGATTACTCATGGAAACTATCAAAACGTATGGCACATTGCTGGACCGATCCCCAATATCAGGAAAAGATGGTAAAAGCCAAAGGTAATGAGTTGAACAATTGGTAACACTTTAGTTAAATCCTGCACTTTAGGTAAATGCTTTATAACCTGTTTCTGTAAACACATATAGGAGCCTCTATTAATGTCTTATAATAAGGCTTAAAAATGTCATGTCTCTATCTATGAGTTGTTTTTGAGGTTGGTTCAGTTTCAGATCGATTATAACACGTTTTTTAATCATGGTTTTCGATTTCAGTTTCTAATATAAGTGTTACATTAAATGCACTATGCATTATGTGGGTTGAATGCTGTAACACAGAATAACACAATTAATACAAGTCAATGGATGGTTGTGACTGCCCATTACTGCTTATCACTTAATTGACCATCATTTATTCAGATGAATTTCATAAAATAATTGTTTTATTTGATGCCTTTATTATTTCAGTCATCATCTTATCTCTATAGAGCAGCTGCCTCTGCAATCTGACAAAATCACGATTTCAGTAGTTCTTCAAAGTAAATAAGGCATACTTTTACGACTGCTGAATAATTATCAATCGCTTAGATCATTCATTTTCAGGCTCATGAAGCAACTGCTTCCCTCTCGATCTCTCTTCTGTCTCCGTGTCTGCGTCACACAAGTTTAAATTGAACCAACATCAGTCAATTGTTTGTTTAAAAACCAAAAAATATGTTGGTTTAATTGCTCAGCACTACTATATATGTATCAACATTTCCACGGACTCAAACTCATTATGAGATGATTAAAAGACATTATAAATGGGTCAGTCATGCATTTTCAAGACAAGGTTTACAATGATTATCACATAATGCATTTTCTCTGTTGGCTTAAAGTAAAGTGTTACCAATTGAACAAATTCAGTGTTTGAGTTTCAGATCCATGTCTAGCAATTCGCAAGTCTGCAGTAAAGTGCACTTAGAGTATGAACCATTCAATGGTTTTGGCTTATTGAAGCTGTATTTCAACAGCTGCAGAGGATCCCAGTAAGCAGTAAGCTGCAGGGCTTTAACACTGGTGTGTTTGAGTAAATCTTGCTGGTTTTAATGCACATGTGCTATTAATTAGTCACACCTAATATCACCTAGCAGCCTGTGTTGAGCAAAACACAGCTGCTGATATGTTAATGGCGTAAATCACAACTCTCCGGAGCTGGAGAGGTATGGAGGGGTCAGAGAGCTGTGTGTGTGTGTGTGTGTGTGTGTGTGTGGATGCGCGTGTGTGTGCATGCCTTTGTATGTCTGAGTGTGTCAGTGAGAGGGAGAGAAAGAGAGTTTATAAGAGGTGAGTTATTGTTTTGTAAAGCACCTCTAAACCTGTGTAAAATGAGATTTAGTCATTTCTTTAAGTCCTCTGTCATAAAGCCAACTTGTAATTTCAAATAGACTTATATGATGTATTTTCCTCATAACACACATGCTGTGACATTGTTTGAGTGGTTGGTTACCTCAACTCTGATAATATAAGGCAAATAAAAGAATATCAGTAGCCTGGTTGTCTGTCTGTTAAGCTAACATTCCACTCCTTGTACTCCATGTTATGTGCCGTGGAGTGGAATGTTAGCTAAACAGACTGGCAATCAGGCTACAATATCACAGTTCCCATTACCAGATTTGGAATGTTGTCATGTCTCCACAATTACTACGTTACTGTAAATGTCAAGTGTTACAAAGTGGCATTGTTGTAGTTACAGCCACAACCCATCAATAATGTACAATTAATTGTGCACTTGCATAAAAAGCACCCCCAGTCCCTTCTCCACCTGCTGTCCAACAGACCTGGGTTCAAAAACTATTCAAAATCATTTGACATACTTTAACTGGGCTTGATTGAGCTTGCCTGGCTCAATTGAATCAATAGAATAGTCGCAAAGGTGCAAACCCCATCCACCTGGCACTCCAGGCAGACTAAAGCAAATGCTTTAGAGAATATTAAACATTTCAAAACACTGTCAAAACGGGACTAATTAGAAACTGCTGTTTGACTGAGCTTATTCTGTAACTCTGGGTCTTGGGGCCCACTGGGGCCCCTTCAAATGGCTCCCAGAGGCCCCCGAGGCAGGAAGATGTCACGGAGGAACAGGAAGGAAAAGCAGGAACAGCCGACCCGGCAAAGGCCCTCCCTGTGGGGCCAGCAGGTCCTGGGTCAGTGCCAGTCCTGACATCAGCCTGCAGAGCTGGGGTCCAGATGTCCAGCTTCTAATTTTAATTAATGGGTGGGAAAGCCTGGCATTCCATCATGTATTATATTCCAGAGGAATGTACTGTTTCACAAAGTCCCTAACAGCTGGTAAGGTTATGAGAGAAAATGTGTTACACTGTTACAGTACAACAACCTGCAGGCTACTGTAACACCGCCTGGTATGGAGGATGCTGTTGTTACTTACCTTTATTATTAAGTTGACATTTACAGCAACAGCCTGTAAGTATGTTGTTGAGAACAGAACATTTGACTGCCATTGAGTTGAGATGGAATAAAAGGAAGATATACACTTTAAAGTAAATTGTCTTGTCAAAGGAGTCCCCATGCAGCACTTACTCAATTCCTGTCCAGCCACATGCTAGACATTTGCTGAGGGAACCATGGGACAAATAGGGCTAATATTGTGATACAGTTCCCTCCACCATGCTTCGACCAAAACAAACCCTTTTTGTGCCTTATCTCACACAATCCACAATCCCCCCGTTCAACCTAAAGCTTCCTGTCCAACCTGCATGTCAGAAGAGCTAATCGCCTTCAGACACGCACTGCAGCCCTTTCATGAGACAGGGCCTTGGATACAATGCTTCTGATTTTTTATGATGTCATGATCCTTTTTTTCCGTGGAAGAGGGATGGGAGTGTGGGGAGCAACTGAATCCAGCCAAGCGGGCCTAACCAGAGCCAGACAGAGGGAGGGAAACAGTGTGTGTGTGTGTGTGTGTGTGTGTGTGTGTGTGTGTGTGTGTGTGTGTGTGTGTGTGTGTGTGTCTGCATGGGTGGGTGTGTGTGTGCGCCAGCGTGGGTGTGCGTGTACTGTAGGAGCAATACTGTTGACACACTCTCCACCCGGTGGACACACTGGGGGCTATTGTTTCCCTACAGTACGCAAAGGGAGGAAGTGAAAGAATGCCCTGAGACATTAGCCTAGAGACAATGTCAGTCTGCTGGGGCCAGGGCCGGGCCTTGATTGCTGTGTTTCCCTGGCTCCCGCTCCTGCCGCTGGGCGGGGTCCTTAATGCTGAGGTGAAAAGGCGGCTAATTCCGAGCCCGATTTCTCCCATCAAAATAATAAAACAATATGAGTGCGCAAGCAGCCCTTCAGGAGGAAAGAGGCTTCCATCCTTAGTAACCATCCATCAGGGCGTAATAGTTCATTATTGTTTTGAGCAGGAGCATGGGGTCACTGGGGGTCAAGTGCTTGTATAATATCAGAAACTGTATGCACAAAACACTCTCAGAGTAGCACTGCAGATCTAGGATCAGGTCCTCTCTGTCCATGTCATCTTATTCATTATGATATATAATATATATATATATCCTAGATCAGCACTTTTAGGAGCTTTATGGATACGGCCTTGACGTCCATCTACCATAAACACAATCCTATGAGTCCTCTGTAAGTTAAATGAATAACTCAGGGCATGGAATGCTTGTCTTGTTTAGCATTCTCTCGCTCTCTCTCTCTCTTGTAAACATTACTTGTACCTATCTAATGGTTTCATCACCACAAATGTGTAACTCTGTGCTTGTTGAGGCAAAAGCTTACAGTATGTAAATCACCCACTCTAGAAATGTATTAAACTACTTGCCATACCCTCAATGACCAACTATTTTCTGGATATCCTAACCTCGACATGAGATGATCTAAATGACTTAAAGGAATGAGTTCTCAATATGTAAGTTGCGGTCTAAGTCTATTTTGTTTTCACTCAAGACGGCTGACACTTTCACACCTTTCTCCAATGTCTGTGAGTGTGTGCATTTTATTTCTGTTTTTACAGTAGATTGGAAACTCTTCTGGCGAACTGAGTGTAGACGACTAGATGTCTGAAACTTAAAATGTGGCCCATATTTCATTTTGAAACCAGGAGCAATTGTTAGGAGGATATCCTCAATCAAGGACCCACAGAGCGCAATGAATAGCCTCACTAACAGAAGCACACTGACCCATAACCTCTGGGACCGACATGTAAACGTTAGGCTACCTACATTGGAAAGAGAGGAGCCCCTCCCTAAAATAAAAAAAAACACAAAATCTGGGATACTTTCTGTTTGTTGTTTGTAAAAACGGTCATTTTACCGTATCCAGTCAAACCCCTAGATGCATATCTGAAACATCTGCAAGGCTTGGGTGACATTTCATATGGATCCAGTCTAGCCTAACCATTTTGAAGTGGGAAGTGGCAAGCAAGACCGAAAGTAGACAGCAACACAACCCGCATTTACAACTGTGTGCGAACACAGGTTCAGTAGGCGTACTATAGCCTTTCTGTAACTCACAGTGAGAATTTTCACAGATGCAAGTTACATATCGCCCCCTTGGGTTGAAAAATATATATGGAGTGGGGTGTATTTGTTTTATGCTTTTATTCATTTATTAATTTCTCTTTAAATTAATTAACATTTGACTTTTGTCTGTTAGATGTCCAGATGCCTCTTAAAATACAGTTGAAGTCGGAAGTTTACATACACCTTAGCCAAATACATTTAAACTCAGTTTTTCACAATTCCTGACATTTAATCCTAGTCAAATATTGCCTGTTTTAGGTCCGTTAGGATCAGCACTTTATTTTAAGAATGTGAAATGTCAGAATAATAGTAGAGAGAGTGACTTATTTCATCTTTTATTTCTTTCATCACATTCCCAGTGGGTCAGAAGTTTACATACACTCAATTAGTATTTGGTAGCATTGCCTTTGAACTGTTTAACTTGGGTCAAACGTTTTGAGTAGCCCTCCACAAGCTTCCTACAATAAGTTGGGTGAATTTTGGCCCATTTCTCCTGACAGAGCTGGTGTAACTGAGTCAGATTTGTAGGCCTCCTTGCTCGCACACGCTTTTTCAGATCTGCATACAAATGTTCTATAGGATTGAGGTCAGGGCTTTGTGATGGCCACTCCAATACCTTGACTTTGTTGTCCTTAAGCCATTTTGCCACAACTTTGGAAGTATTCTTGGGGTCATTGTCCATTTGGGAGGCCCATTTGCGAGACTTGTGGAGGTCTTCAATTTTCTTTCTGATGTCTTGGCTGATTTCTTTTGATTTTCCCATGATGTCAAGCAAAGAGGCACTGAGTATGAAGGTAGGTCTTGAAATACATCCACAGGTACACCTCCAATTGACTCAACTGATGTCAATTAGCCTATCAGAAGCTTCTAAAGCCATGACATCATTTTCTGGAATTTTCCAAGCTGTTTAAAGCCAGAGTCAACTTAGTGTATGTAAACTTCTGACCTACTGGAATTGTGATACAGTGAATTATAAGTGAAATAATCTGTCTGTAAACAGTTGTTGGAAAAATGACTTGTGTCATGCACAAAGTAGATGTCCTAACAGACTTGCCAAAACTATAGTTTGTTAACAAGAAATTTGTGGAATGGTTAAAACCGAGTTTTAATGACTCCAACCTAAGTGTATTTAAACTTCCGACTTCAACTGTATCTGGGTAGTTGCCATGTGGCCAAAACAAAAGTGAAAAAATAACTTCCTCCGAAATTATAGTCAAAACATAGTTACAATAAACTATGTCTAAACAATTAAAAATGTTATGTGGCCATCTTACATTTTTTGTTCATATCCTATTTAAATGAACCATATAATGCATTAGTACCTTGCATTTGGCCTCTGGTATGACATTACAATTAATGTTATATATATATATATTTATATATATATTTATATATATATATAGAAAGGTTTAATTATGCCAAAATAGACAAGAACATTTTTATTTGTTATTTAGATACTTCTGTCTTACTTCTGTCTTTAAATCAATAATCATATTCACATTTCCTTGTTTAATGATGATAACCAAGTGTCTATTACATTTTGGATAAGATTCACAGTATTTTCACGAAACCTAGACAAAAAGCAATTATCTTACTTGTGTATTATTATAATGTTACCTGTCTCATACTGTCCAAGACAACACCTTTTTTCCTTTAATTTATTGGCGTCACCCCGTAGGACTTTGTGAATAAAGTAACTCTCCCTATAATTTCAATGCATTTTTAAAACAAAATTGCTAAATAAAAAGTTGCGTGAGCTACATTTACCCTCCACAGCACCACAAATTTCTACTGTATATAAAACACTAGTTATAAGCACTAGTTATGGATAGTTAGTACTGAGATTCGTGGGGGGACAGGAAGCAGGAAAACACACTCACCTACCTGGCACGATACATTATTAGCACTCATGCACACAGACCTCCAGTGTCATCAGAAACAAACAGCAAACACATTCATAATAATAAATCATACATAATACGCTGTTCAGGACACCCACAGTCTCAGCCAACTTTATTGCTTCAGTCAAACTGTATTTCAATCTTTCAGTTGACACAGACACTTCAGTGTGTGCCTGTATCAGTATTATCCTCTCCTCACAGAGAGAGGAAGTCTATGAAAGAGAAGTAGGGGAAGAGAGCATGAGAGACAAATAGTCTATCAATGTTGTTCCTTTTTCCAATGATGACGCTATTACCTGCAGTATGGTGTCTCTTAAGTTTATCTAATCAAAGTGCAACAATAGAATCTGAGGAATGTAATACATACAAACAGTTATAAACCTTAAAAACAGAGAGACGTACTTGGCAGCAGAGAACTGGAAGGAAAGGCGGCAAAAGGAAGAATTGGCTTTGGGGGTGATCAGTGAGATATACCTGCTGGAGTGCGTGCTATGGGTGGGTGCTGCTTTGGTGACCAGTGAGCTTAGATAAGGCGGGGGTTTACCTAGCAGAGACTTGTAGATGACCTGGAGCCAGTGGGTTTGGCGATGATTATGTAGCGAAGGCCAGCCAACTAGAGCGTACAGGTTGCAGTGGTGGGTAGTATATGAGACTTTGGTGACAAAACGGATGGCACTGTGATAGACTGCATCCAATTTGTTTTTTTGTTGGTTTTTTAAATTTTTACCCCTTTTTTGTGGTGTCCAATTGTTGTAGTAGCTACTATCTTGTCTCATTGCTACAACTCCCGTACGGGCTCGGGAGAGACAAAGGTTGAAAGTAATACGTCCTCTGATACACAACCCAACCAGCCGCACTGCTTCTTAACACAGCGCACATCCAACCTTCTTAACACAGCGCACATAGTTTGACTTCAACTATCATTCTCTAAGCCATTGGTTAGTCAGATAGGGCCTCATTTACACCCTGTGGTCTCATCAAACACCATCACCACTTTCCACTCCTCATCAAACACCATCACCATTTTCCACCCCAACACATTATTACTCTTGCTTCATACCTCGGCCCTCTTTATGCTTTCTTTACAAGACGTGCCACTGCTTTCAGTATAATGAGCTCTCTTCTCCCTATGTACAATAGTTCCACTACAGACCATTCAGGTCCTCTACCCTCATCCTCCACCTCCATGGCTTTAGAACTGAGGGCCATATATAGTTTGCATTCCAGCACAGCTGTTGCTTCTCCAACGTTTTCTCCATTTCCATCCCGAACGCATTGTCAAGCCCTCTCTCACACTGGCTAGCCTTGTCCAGATTTATTCGTAGATTTTTTTTAAAGCACTTAAAAGAAAAGGCCTTATACCCATTAATGGGTAGAACTTGATATCAAGAAACGCCCCTATCAGAAAACGCCCCGAAATAGTGTCTGCAATTACACCCTTCGCGGTAGTCCGCCATATTGTGTCTGAGACAGCAGAAATCATACAGAAGTACACCGGCGAGAGGAAAGAAAGCGAACCTGCCTTCACTTGGATCCCATATTTGATCAAAGAGGTAGCTATATACAATGGAAGTTTGTCCTCTGGTTTAAATAATTTTATGAAATAAGCAGTCAGTTAGACATGCTAACCGATTTAGCTAGCCAAGCCAGCAGTGGGACCCGGTGACTAGTTAGCTACCTACTAACGTTACGCATGTAAGTTTGGGCGAGATGGTGTGGTAGGGAGACTACCGGTATCTATCCAATTGGATAACAATTTACAGCTGACACGTTGATTTCGCAAACTTTTGCCAATTAACGTTAGCGAACTTTTGTAGCTCTACTTGAAATCTGGGGCACTGGGCTAACACACTTTTGTTATTCCTCAATACAACGAGACGCGTTTCTTATCAAACATGGCATTAGTTAACTATCTTAGCCAGAGGGCAGCAACACCACTTTCCCCCAAGAGATTGCATCCATTACAGAAGGGAACTATTAATAGGCACATTTTTTCAATTAAAACTTGATAGTGTAACTTCATAATATTATGATATGTAGTGGATGTGAAACTCGCATGTGGCATGTTTACTCTGAACCAAACAGAATTTGTCCAATAGAAACTCAGGTTTTCGTTTAACGTTTTGCTACGTAATCCGCGAAATGAATACACTCTATTAATATCACACCGTCCCTGAATTCTAAAGGCAACTGTTGCTCACATAGTGGTAAATGGTTCTCTCCCCATCACTTATTGAGCAACAGTTGATTTTAGACCTCAGGGAAGGTGTGATGTACTCCAGGCGATTTTTCACATTCACACCCAAATGGTGCGGTGACCCGGATCTACAGTTGGGCTCTGCTCGGCTGCTGGTGTTCGGAGGTGTAGGAAGGGGTCAAATGGGATGGGTGTGAAATGCGACTAGTTGCTGGAGTACATTGGTGATATCACACCTTCCCTGCGATCTAAAGCCAACTGTCGCTCATGGAGTGACTGACTATCCTGTTGGAGGCGATGAAACAACAGAAGCCATTCAGTTTTTTAAATGGAATATCAAATTTGATTTGTCACTGGAGCGTTGAACAGGCCGGGACTAAAGTTGGAAAGCTGAACGTTGTGCAAATACTCTGCCATATCAGGGGGCGATTGACCAATCAAAGCTCATTTATGGCTTCCAGACCCTACTGGATTGACTTTTGATCCCTAGCACTCCCTAGCATGTTGTTGGCTTGCTAGCACCCACATAAGGAGACACTCTGGGTGAAGCTAGCAGGGCTAGGTGAGGTACTGTGTCAAGTGCTTAGTAGTGGACGCCCGCGTTACTCTGTTGGCTATGACGGTTGCCTTTAAGATCCATGTGTTGGTGGTGCAGAAGTTTGGTGGTTCACATCCAGCTCCTGGCAGAACAAAATGTGCTCTGTTGTAATGACATGAGGACAAATTGAAGTTACTGCAGCTAGCTGAGATCATTGTCCTACATAGCTGACAAGTTGTAACATTATGCACACTAGTCAGTGAGAGTATTGTGCAATGAATGTTGCAGATCTTATATTCTTGCCTATCCCAGAAGATGGTACTTCAGTTCTTTAAACCTAGTCTAATCTGAGGTGTTAGAGCTAGGTGTAGGCTCATGTAACAGGCACATATCTCAAAGCTAGGTAAAAGGAGCCTCTGGCTAAAACCGTTGAACCACAAATGCATTGACTGCTTTGTTAAGTTGGCTCAAGTGAGGATATCTATGACAGGAACCACGATCTATGACCGGCACCACAGTTATGACCGTTTGTCCATTGCTGGCAAAGATAAGCGAAGGCTTGACTGACAATATTGCAGATGAAATTGGTCTATCGGCAAGAAATATGGATGGATATCTTAATTTAGCAATACATGCCTGTATGAGTATTATGAACGTTTTGCTCAACAAAAGGAATTTTTTTCAGTTAAAAATAGAATAAAAAGCCAAATGCTATATTATTTGTCTTAAAAAAGAAGTTGCAGCGTTAATGAGGAATTCCATCAAACATATTCATGATCATGGATGTAAGAGATGCAGAGTTTTTTTCTGGACAAAAATGGGGCATCGGTGTTGGGCATGGCATGGCCATTGGTGCGGTCGGGCGACCAAACATTTGAGGTCTCGTGTTGGCCGCAGTGACAACATTTTTCAGTTGTAAAGCAAATTTCCTGCAATTCTACACATTTTGCTATGACTTTTGCAATCTGAATTGATCAAACATTATAACAAATTCATGCCATGACAAAATTACTCCTGAATGCATCATTCTTGGACTTTTTAATTCTTCCTGTGCAGCATTTCCTTTGTTGATTGTTTGTTCTCAAAGATGCTCTTACTAAAAAATATATAGGTCCAATATCCTGCAGGGTGGCAGGTAGCCTAGTGGTTAGAGTGTTGGACTAGTAACTGAAAGGTTGCAAGTTCGAATCCCCAAGCTGACAAGATAAAAATCTGATGTTCTGCCCCTGAACAAGGCAGTTAACCCACTGTTCCTAGGCCGTCATTGAAAATAAGAATTTGTTCTTAACTGACTTGCCTAGTAAAATAAATTATCTTTTACCATATTTTTTTATTCAACTGTTTGGACATAGGCATGGGGTAGGCCGTCATTGTAAATAAGAACTTGTTCTTAACTGATTTGCCTAGTTAAATTAATTCATGCTAAATCCATTCTAAATTTAACTAGGCAAGTCAGTTAAGAACAAGTTCTTATTTACAATGATGGCCTACCCCAGCCAAACCCTAACTGGGACGACGCTAGGCCAATTGTGCGCCGCCCTATGGGACTTCCATTCACAGCCAGTTGTGATACAGCCTGGAATCGAACCAGAGTCTGTAGTGAGGCCTCTAGCACTGAGATGCAGTGCCTTAGACCGTTGCGCCTCTAAGTCAGTAGTCATATAGCTTATCCCCGCCAGCCTTAGTAATTAAACATTGTGTCAATACTTTGGAGGTGGTGCAGTGACCCACTTTAAAAACAACCTACTGGTAGTCAGGCCTGGAATTTTGTATGCAACAATCCATAGCTTCTTCTTCACTTTTTTTAGACTTATGGTCAACAAATGCAGTGTTGTAAATGTAACTGTGCATCAAATAGATTTTACACACACCTGTCGAAACTTTGATTGTCTGCACTGGCCATCAGTTCTTCGGGAAGTTTGTTTTTCCCCCGCACATGTAAATCATGCTTATTTGATCTGGCCTTGGTGATGGTCTCAAATAATATAAATAATAATAATATATGCCATTTAGCAGATGCTTTTATCCAAAGGCACTTACATTCATGCTTGCATACATTTTACGCATGGGTGGTCCCAGGAATCAAACCCACTATCCTGGCAAGAGCCATGCGCTACCAACTGAGCTATAGAGGTCCACGAATATAACTGACATTGTTTATTTTGTCCCCTCTCACCCCCCCCCCCCCCTGTTGTCTCAGCTGTCCAGAGGTTCCCCTGGTGGCTTCCCTTGCTTACAGCCAAAGCCCCCCACCCCCCTTACCCCCTGCCCTGTCACGAAGAGGCCCCACCCCACCTTCCCTCCTCTCCCCTCCTCGTCCTTCTCTGCAGTAAGTGGCCCCTCCCCCTCCTCTGCCAAGCTGTTGGACATGCCAGGACCCGTGCAGAGTCGGGCCCGTGTGTACACAGATGTCAACACACACCGGCCCAGGGAGTACTGGGACTACGAGTCCCATGTGGTGGAATGGGGGTACATACCAATCTCTCAAGTCACAGTGACATTGGTGCTTGCTAAACTATTATGAGGAGTCTGAAATTACTATTTCTCTTCATTCCATGTTAAATCTCAAGGCCAGATCAAGGTCTGCTGCCTTTCTGTCATTTGCAGTTTAATTTTAATTACCTTGAATGGTGTAATTCACAAAACAATTATTCCCGCAGAAATCAAGATGACTTCCAGTTGGTGCGGAAGCTTGGACGCGGGAAGTACAGTGAAGTGTTTGAAGCAATCAACATCACCAACAACGAGAAGGTTGTGGTAAAAATACTCAAGGTAAGGGCCACGATGAGAAATCAACATCATTCAGATCATAGATTCATAGATTGCCATTCGATGCAGACTCGCATTGGATTCATATTGAATTAAAATCACCCAGACGATCAATACAGTTGGTCTTTATTTGTGTTCATAGCCCGTGAAGAAGAAGAAAATCAAGCGTGAAATTAAGATCCTGGAGAACCTCCGCGGGGGCACTAACATCATCTCCCTCAAAGACATTGTCAAAGACCCAGTGGTGAGTAGGAATGGCGGGAAAGGTGTGAAAACGCTGTTGTTCTTTTAGAGCTTGCCATGACTTTGATGCAACAACCCTTTCTCTTCTTTCAGTCTCGGACACCCGCCTTGGTCTTTGAACATGTCAACAACACTGACTTCAAGGTAAGCCAGAGCATCTGTTTTTTTACACCTGAGTCTTATGCACATTGCAGCAAAATGTTTTGCAACGGAAAATTCTTATTGGACAAGTTCTGGGGTGTATTCACTAGGATCCAAATGGAAGCAAACTAAACGGGGAGGGAACTACCTGAATTTATCCAGTAAACTCTAATTTTCAACTGTTTGGACTAATGATTACACCCCAGGTAGTCCCTCTCTGTTTTAGTCTGTTTTCTTCCGTTTGGTACTTAATGAATACCACCCTGATTCTTAACCGTGTACAACATCTCTATTCTGAAACAAAGCCCTGTGAAACCTTCGTTCTTGGCATGCATGCTGTTTCCCCAGTCTCCTGTGTGTGTGTGTTGAGGCACAAAAAGGTGCAGTGCTATGTCTTCAGTGCCAGGATGTTTCTTGTCTTCTGGTTCTATTCTCAGTCGCTGGTACACTATGAGCAACTTTGGTGTTGAATTACTTAATAATAGACTTAAATGTTACCAGTCAGATGCCCAAGTTGATAGCTTTTGATTTGAATATGTGAATTCTTTGTATTGGATAATGTGTTCAGGTTGCAAAGACCTATACGCGTGTTATTTCAAAATTTTATTTTACTAGGCAAGCCAGTTTAGAACAAATTCTTATTTCCAATGACAGCCTAGGAACGGTGGGTTAACTGCCTTGTTCAGGGGCAAAACGACAGATTTTTACCTTGTCAGCTCGGGGATTCGATCTAGCAACCTTTCAGTTACTGGCCCACTAGGTCCATTATCTACCTGCATGTAATGTTCATGGTGTAGTTAAATCACTGTTGATTCACTGCATCTGTTTTTACTTGCAGCAATTATACCAGACCCTGACAGACTATGACATCCGGTTCTACATGTTCGAAATCCTCAAGGTTAGTCTCGTAATGTTGTAATTTGGGTGAACTATCCCATTAATTTGTGTAAGAAGCCCAGAGGCTTTGCCAGACATGAGTCAGCATTTCTCCCTCTCAAAACAAGAACATTCAGGTGCTTAGAGTATAGGCCCCTTGTTTGTCTTTGTCCAATGTTTACATACCAGCTCTTTCCCATCAACATGTTTGTGCACCAAGACGGGTCGACAACATCTGTTTTGTAATTTCTGCCTTTATTGCATTACCGTGTTGAGTAAATCCCCAGCCTCATCGTTGCTAACCAGCGGCCATTTTGGCTCTTGGCTCTGTGCGCAGGCCCTGGACTACTGCCACAGCATGGGAATCATGCACAGGGATGTGAAACCCCACAACGTGATGATTGATCACGAACACCGAAAGGTGAGTGTTTACAACCAATGCGGCGGAGACACAATAACTGCATGATTCGCCCTTTTTAAGACCTTTGTCATCCATTGAATGTGACTACAATATGTAGGTTAGTTGAAATAGAAATTGGATATTGTACCACGACAATCCTCAGTACAATACAATACCCCAAAGTCCAAGTAGTCTCTCCCAGTTTCACTCTGTTTGGTGCCCTAATGAGCACAACCCTGTTGTATTTCTCTCAGTGTTGACTTGCCTCTGTTTTGTGTATTCTTCCAGTTGCGCCTTATTGACTGGGGTCTGGCTGAGTTCTACCACCCGGGACAGGAGTACAACGTCCGAGTGGCTTCTCGCTACTTCAAAGGACCCGAGCTTCTGGTCGACTATCAGGTATGTTTTCCTGCTACTGTTATGAATTGTGTGACCAGCTCAGTCTATATTATTTGCTGTTGTGTACATCCCATATATATGCATATAGATAACCTTTTCACAATACTGAGCTGTGCTGGTTACTCATCCACCATAGTTACAGGGCAATGTCTAAACAAAATATCTTCACTTTTTTTCCCACTGTCTTCGTCCAGCTGTATGACTACAGTCTGGACATGTGGAGCTTGGGCTGCATGTTGGCCAGCATGATCTTCAGGAAGGAGCCTTTCTTCCACGGCCACGACAACTACGACCAGGTAAACACACACTCTCCGATACTTTGTCCACCATGTCTCAAAGGTCACACTCATTACCAGTGAAGAACATAACCGTGGGCCTGTTTAGGAGGGTGTAAGGTTACAGAACAGACAGATAGAAATAGACTGTGTAGAACAGATATGATTCTGTTGGATCCTGTCGGCTCTATTCATTCCATTTCTATCTACAACGTTCAGAGCGTTTCACGTCACTGGATACGCCCCAGGTGAGATTAATTACCTGATGTTGTTTCTGACTTTGTAGTTGGTAAGAATAGCCAAGGTGTTGGGAACGGAAGACCTGTATGACTACATCGACAAGTACAACATTGAGCTGGAGCCTCGGTTCAATGACATTCTGGGGAGGTACGTTGTCTGTCTTCACGAGTGTGTGTTTTTTTTACACTGGGTTTGTAAACTTATACTTCTTTCTCATAGGGTTTACGGTATGTTGCCTATAAAAAAAAAAATGCAAGCAGGCCCATTTATTTTATTTTATTCCATATACTCGCCTGAATACACCTTTTTATACCCGTTGTGCGCATGCTGGTGACGAGTATGCAGATGTGGGTGGAGTCTATTTTAATAAGTCTAATGAATATACACCATCACAAAGAAATTCATTAGTTTAGGCAGGTCATTATTCATTAGTTAAGACGAATAAAATGTGTTTTTAAAAGAATAGTATATTTGGATTTCAATTGTTACTGGTCTGTGCTGCCGATAGGCTACATGGCAGCACCATGCAAATGAAGTCACCAGTTTATTTTGTTGATTAAAGCAGACAATACACACTCACATTCCCCTGCCCTGATAAGTCAACACTCATATATTTTATAGTAAGAATAGAATGGAATATAACAATAAAATACGGGATCGTGTTGAACCGTGGTCATGTAAAAAAAAAAAAGAGTGATATTTTTAAAAGGAGCCCAAGCCAACACCTTTTTGAGAATTTGTATGTGCTTGAGAAACCTTAATCTGCTCTTTCCGATCATGTAACTAAAATCGAAATCGGTCCTGAATGAACCTCTGTGTAATTTGAAAGTCACTTTTGATCCAGGTTTCATTTTTTCCTATCCTCACTCTGTGTTGTTAGGGAGGGATTAAAAAAAAAATAGCAATCTATATTTTGAAAAGCATGCCAGTCTCGTGTTCATATTTCACAACCTCTGCAGGCTTTTTTGAATTGCCTGTACCCGACCGAGCGACACAATCGGCCTACACTTGATTTTAGGCTTCATTGTTGCATGCTAAATGTTTCTGATCAGTGATGGATGACTAGATGAGCTACCACCTCCACGTATTTATTTGCCCAGCCAGGGACCAATTATCCAAATTTACAAAAATATTATGTGAATCAAAATCACATTGCTTGATCATCAGGCAAGTCACAAGCTTTTGGTTGGGAGTAGGCTACTGTGTAAGTGAATAGCAAAATAATAAACGTGTTAAGCTACATAACTTGCTAGCAACATGTTCTGATTAGTGCTAATACAGCCAACTAGACTAAAAATGATCACGAGCAGCACTCACCTTAACCTAGCTAACATTTCTCCAGCCTAATTGTAACCAAATATCCAAACAGATTCAGCGAAAACAAACACCTGACATTGACGCTGTCCCAGTCAAAACAGTGCTGAAATGATCATATAGTTGACCACACGCAGGTATCGCTTCAAATGTATTATAACGATTGGATAACTTGGAGTTTCGGTGCGCAACAATGGGATACATGCCTGTCAGTGTAGTGCGCGCCAATGCCGCTTCAGCATTACTGCCATTTTTGTGTTTAACATTTTTCATAATGGCAAGAACAAGCCTGATGTCGGACAACAACAATAGAATGTTCATGATTTAAAGCATGCCAAAGACGGTAAGATGAAAGGAGACTTTTATACCAAGGGATTGGTGAGGCTTTTAAACACATTGCAGCAATCATGACTAGGTCGGTTGGCGAGAAAAATAAAAGAACAGGCTTTGTTCTAAATAGCCCCCCCCCCCTCGCTAAAGGGTTTCGTCTTAGTTTGAAAGGGATATTAGTTATTCCTGCCTTAAAAAACACCTGAATCTAGACCCTGCTGTGCATAGGTTTTTTTGTGTGTTTTTTTTGCACTGCTGCTAACCTGCTCTCCCCTTCCAGACACTCTCGTAAGCGGTGGGAGCGCTTCGTCCACAGTGAGAACCAGCACCTGGTCAGCCCCGAGGCCCTGGACTTCCTGGACAAGCTGCTGCGCTATGACCATCAGGCCCGGCTGACCGCCCACGAGGCCATGGCTCACCCTTACTACTGTAAGTGTGAGGAGGCATCCAGTTGCCAGTACATTTAGCTGAACTGCAAAGTCAAAATTGTCTATATCGTGAAAAGAAAATGTAAGGTTAGGGGTATGGTTAATTAGACCATGGACCCATATTGATGAGATTGGAAGGGACCTGTGGTTTATTGCAGGGGTGGGCAAAATACTGCAAATGTTAAATTTTTTCTTAATTTTTTTGGGCCCTCAGTGGATTTAGTTTTCTGGGTAGGGTGGAAATGTTTTATTTTGGTTTAGAAAACTCCAGGGCACAATTGAATGCCTAAAACTCAATAGAAAATGATGTAAAATTAACAATGGACCTACAGGTAACTGACAAAATAATGGAAACACTTAAGTAAATGAGGGTTACAAAGTATATTGAAAGTGGGTGTGGTTCCTGAGTTAATTAAGCAATTAACATCCTATCATGCTTTGGGTCATGTGTGAAAATGCTGGACAGGCCATTATTTTGGCTACCATGGCCATGCCCCCTTCCACAGGGCACGAGTGGTCACTGAATGGTTTGATGAACATGAAAACGATGTAAACCATATGCTGTCTGTCATCAGATCTCAACCCAATTGAACACTTATGGGAGATTCTAGAGCGGCGCCTGAGACAGCTTTTTCCATCAACAAAACACCAAATGATTGAATTTCTCCGTGGAGGAGTGGTGTCACATCCCACCAATAGAGTTCCAGACACTTGTAGAATCTACCCCAAGGAGCATTGAAGCTGTTCTGGCTCGTGGTGGCCCCACACTCTAAGACACTTTGTTGGTGTTTCTTTGATTTAGTCAGTTACCTGAATATTAACTGCTGTTTTTCTGCCCCGCAAATGTATTTTGACACAAATCAAAGGCTTGTTATGACTGGGGTGGTTACTTGGCATCTCAACCAAATGTCTCTATTGAATGCAACTCGCAGCTAAAAGGTATGTTATTTTCATGTAATGAAGGAGCAGGAAGTTTGTCATTCGTAGGCTGTATGTCATGCTATAAGAAGATTATTTTGTTTGTTCTAATCAGGGTCTTGTTCATTAAGGCACACTAGCAAAACGTTTTACAACGGCAAACAAAAACAAGCGTGTCTTGTTGAAAACGTTCAGGTAGCGCCGGCTCGGTTTACTCTGCTTTCCTTCATTTTGTGTGTAATGAACACGACCCTGTTCACTGGTTATCTGCAGTTCCTTATGACCATCTACTTGCAGGGACTCGAGACTAGAGGTTGTTCAGTGTTTTTAATATGAGTTCTTTTGTCTACAAAGATACCATTGTCAAAGACCAGGGTCGCATGCCGGGGTCGGCTAACCCGCCCGGCGGAAATACAGCTGTAAGCACAGCCAACACGGTCACTGGTGAGTGCAAACACACACACACATCCTAACCATCCTAACCCTCCCACCCATGCATCCTCATCTGAACTCCCCGAGACTCCCATCACTCAGTGTTAAGGAGGATGTTTTGTCTGCAGGAGGCCAAGTTTGGAAATTAAATCAAATCAAGCAGCCGACTTGGTCTGTGTTAAGATTGAATTAAGCGGCTATATTGGTCCACACAAATTGGACAATCTTCTATCAAGGGTTACCACATTGTCATAATTGACATACTGTAATTCAATCCAATACATTTCATAAGAGCTAAACTCACTGTATGCCAGTGCATCCCTTGTCATCTTTCTTATGTAACTCATTGGTTATACAGACCTGCCAACATGCACGCATTTTGCTTACCAACTACGCAATCCTCTGCCCATGTACGAGATCCGAGTTAAAAGTACACAGAAATAAATACAGCCTGATTTAAAAAAATAAATATATATATATATATTAAGGGCATATGCGAAAAATAACTGGTCGCATTTGTTCGAGTGTGATATACATTTTAATTCTTCGTCCCATTAGTTGTATTTTCCACGTGACATTACGAGGATCACGCAACCTGACAGACAGCAACTGTAATTATGATCCACGTCACAAAAAGTATTACAAAAGTATAATACAATAATAAATCTAACTTCTTGGCATTAAATGGGAGTTGGGAGTTTAGAAGACTGCTCGGTGAAGAATGAATGAGCGTTCGGTATTAGCTATAGAAGCAATGCTTCTAAAATACCTTGGCACTAAATTTGATCAAGTTTGAAAATCTGAAATCATGTATGCGCTGCAAAGAAACACAATAGGGACCTTCACGTAGACTGAAACACCGGGCTCTTCTAGCGAACAGCGGGCAGATTCCCTTTGCGGTAGCCATTTTGTGGTCTGTGTGGACACGATCATTTGTTTTTATCTTTTCAAAATGATTTATCTTTTAGTGTTGATTAGGAACCGTGTCTAAAAAGCCCATACTTGTGAGCTGGCCCTGTTTGAGAGGTGACAAGCGTTCCTCTACTATAGAGACTAAACTTGGGGGCATTTGCTAAGAAAAACGTTATAGATAATTAACTCCATTATACACTGCAGGTAGTAGAATAAACATACAGTCTGTGCTAATTACACAAAACCTATATTTATTTTGTTCTGTACTTGTCAGTATGAATCTTTTATTTATGTTTTGTACATACCTTTTTAAAGGACAGAACTGAACCAGTGTGTGATCCATAATGTTTGTCTAAGCACCCCCCCTCCCCCTTTTTCCCTCTCAAGGTATATCTGCCTTGCCAGCTGCTACTGCCCTGGGCACCCTCACCGGCTCGCCCGTCCTCTCTGCTGCCACCAACGCCCTGAGCACCCCTGTGCCCGCCTCCGTCAGTGCTCCCCAGTGATGGCACCCCCAGGAGAGCAAACCTATGGGTGCCACTCATGCAGGCACGCACCAACATCTGTACTTACTCAGTCAGTCTGACTGCCCTGAGATCCAGGAATGCCAACCTCTGAAGGCTATCTCGCCTTGAACAATGTTTATTTGTTTCTCCTTGAATGAACTTGAGTTAACCAGACATGAAATGAATGTTCTGTGTAATCGACACATGCAGGTATCTATTTAATCTTGGTGGCTGTGTGTGTGGCTATGTCCACAATCTGAGAATGAGTCACGAATCCAAGGGTGATGGGGGTTTCTCCCCCCGAACACGTTTTGTTTTTGTACATTACTGACAAGTAGTTCATCGGAAGGTAACAGGAAAGAGACATTAGCATTTAGACCAAAAGGAGCAGTCTGCAGTTTACTAATGCAACCTTGTCAAACGAGCGCTGGCGAGCACACCTTAAGCAATTCCCATATTTAGTCCAGTCTACTACTCTATACCACCATTATGAAAGACTTCCCGATAGTATTTGGAAGTGTTTGGTGCTGTTCTGTGCTCTAGTGGTGAGTTGAAACACTGAAGCTGCCTCACTCAACGTATCCTAATGACACTTCAGCCTTTCTACTGTACTGGATACCTAGTTTTTGATGTAAGGATTCCCTGACAGTTTTCCTTTTTTTTTTTTTTTTTTTTACTGAAATGCTGTGGTGTGCTGGATGGGTTTAATTTACTGTGGCAATGGTTTGATGGCAGTATTGTCATTCGATCCCTTCGAAAGCCAGGCAAAACTATCCGTTCTGTTATTTTGAAAAGTTTCTCTCAAACGTGCTGCTTTGCAGTTCCTTAGTTTTTCACGACTTGAATTAAATCATGTTCACCTAATCGCTTGAGAAAGAGGAGACTGACTAAACCTATTTGTTTTCTCTGGAGAGTTAGTTATATGTGGAGAAAATATGGATGGTGTTAGATATAAGATCACAACTGAATATGAAGGCACCAGAGTCCTGGTTAAGTTGGCTTGAAATGTGTTTGTAGTTATCTGCTGTTGGCACATGAGGAGAGTGGTTTTCTTTTTGTATTTAGTTTGTTTCGGGGATACATTTCTTGGATTGATCACCTGTTTGGCTAACACTTACGGTGGCAATAATTACTATGTGAACCCTTTGGAAATAGCTGGATTTCTGCATGAATTGGTGATAAAATCTGATCTTCTTCTTGGTCACAACAATACACACAGTCTGCTTAAACTAATAACACAAACAATTGTACGTTTTCATGTCTTTATTGAGCACACCGTGTGAACATTCACAGTGCAGGGTGGGAAAAGTATGTGAACCCTTGGATTTAATAACTGGTTGATCCTCCTTTGGCAGCATTAACCTCAACCAAATGCTTTCTGTAGTTGTGCATCAGACTTGCACAATGGTCAGGAGGAATTTTGGACCACCTCTTTACAAAACTGTTTCAGTTTAGCAATATTCTTGGGCTGTCTGGTGTGAATTGCTTTCTTGAGATCATGCCATAGCATATCAATCAGGTTAAGGTCAGGACTCTGACTGGGCCACTCCAGAAGGTGTATTTTCTTCTGTTGAAGCCATTCTGTGTTTTGGGTTGTTGTCCTGTTGCATCACCCAACTTCTGTTGAGCTTCAATTGGCGGACAGATAGCCTTACATTCTCCTGCAAAATGTCTTAAACTTGGGAATTCATTTTTCCGTCTGATGGGGCCTGGACAGCGTGCTGAGGCAGCAAAGCAGCCGCAAACCATGATGCTCCCTCCACCATACTTTACAGTTGGGATGAGGTTTTGATGTTGGTGGGCTGTGCCTTTTTTCTCCACACAGTGTTGTGTGTTCCTTCCAAACAACTCAACTGTAGTTTCTTCTGTCCACAGAATATTTTTCTAGTAGCGCTGTAGAAAATCCAGGTGCACTTTTGCAAACTTCTGAAGTGCAGCAATGTTTTTTTTTCGACCGCAGTGGCTTCTTCCGTGGTGTCCTCCCATGAACACCATTCTTGTTTAGTGTTTTACGTATCACAGACTCGTCAACAGAGATGTTAGCATGTTCCAGAGATTTCTGTAAGTCTTTAGCTGACACTCTAGGATTCTTCTTAACCTCATTGAGCATTCTGCGCTGTGCTCTTGCAGTCATCTTTGTAGGATGGCCACTCCTATGGAGAGTAGCAACAGTGCTGAACTTTCTCCATTTTTATAGACAATTTGTCTTACCGTGGAGTGATGAACATCAAGGCTTTTACAGATACTTTTGTAACCCTTTCCAGCTTTATGCAAGTCAACAATTCTTAATCTTAGGTCTTCTGAAATCTCTCTTGTTCAGGGCATGGTTCACATCAGGCAATGCTTCTTGTGAGTAGCAAACTCAAATTTGAGTGTGAGTTTTTGTTTTTTTACAGGGCAAGGCCGCTCTAACCAACATCTCCAATCTCGTCTCATTGAGTGGACTCTAGGTTAGCTGACTCCTGACTTCATTTATTTTTGATGAGTCATTGGCCTAGTGGTTCACATTCCAACCTACACTGTGATTGTTTAAATTATGTATTCAATATAGACAAGAAAAATACAATAATTTGTGTTATTAGTTTAAGCACACTGTTTGTCTATTGTTGTGACTCAGATGAAGATCAGATCAAATTTGAAGACCAATCTATGCAGAAATCCAGGTAATTCCAAAGGGTTCACATACTTTCTTGCCACTGTAGATACTGGAAGATGTATTGAGCTTGAAGAGGTAACATTTTCTCTGCGTTTTAGTGCCATAAATGTTCATCTTGTGTAAGGATAGACCCTGCTGTACATATGCATTCTTTTCTTTCTTAATTTGAAATCTCAATATATGAAAAATACATGCATACATCAACATTTGAGTCCTTACTTCACTGTATATATTTGTGTAAATAAACACGTGTTTTATTTATCAAGTAAATCTGACTGTATAGATGTTTTTTTCAGTGTCTCCTGATTTGTAAGGTTTTTATTAACATTACTTTCCTTAGTATTCTTTTGAGATGTCACTTACAGTGCATTTGGAAAGTATTCAGACTCCTTGCCTTTTCCCACATTTTATTACAACCTTATTCTAAATGGTATTAAATAGTTTTTCTTATCAATCTACACACAATACTCCATAATGACAAAGCATAAACAGGTTTTTAGAAACAGTTACACATTTATATATATTTTTTTAAATCTCACATTTACATAAGTAATCCGTCCTTTTACTCAGTACTTTGTTGAAGCACCTTCGGCAGCGATTACAGCCTCGGGTCGTCTTGGGTATGACGCTACAAGCTTGGCACACCTGTATTTGCGGAGTTTCTCCCATTCTTCTCTCCAGATCCTCTCAAGCGCTGTCAGGTTGGATGGGGAGTATCGCTATACCTCTGTTTTCAGGTCTCCAGAGATGTTTGAGTATTTTGGTGTTTTATTAGGATCCCCATTAGCTGTTGCAAAAGCAGCAGCTACTCTTCCTGGGGTCCACAATAAAACAAACAATACAGGATGACATAATACAGAACATATAGACGAGAACAGCTCAAGGACAGAAATACATACATTTAAAGTCTGGGCTCTGGCTGGGCCACTCAAGGACATTCAGAGACTTGTACAGAAGCCACTCCGGTGTTGTCTTGGCTGTGTGCTTTAGTGTTGTCCTGTTGGAAGGTGAACCTTAGCCCCAGTCAGGTCTTGAGCGCTCTAGAGCAGGTTTTCATCAAGGATCTCTCTGTACTTTGCTCCGTTCATCTTTCCCTCAATCTTGACAAGTCTCCCAGTCCCTGCCGGTGGAAAAACATCCCCACAGCATGATGATGCTGCCACCATCATGCTTCACCATAGGGATGGTGCTAGGTTTCCTCCAGATGTGACGCTTGGCATTCAGGCCGAAGATTTTGATCTTGGTTTCATCAGACCAGAGAATCTTGTTTCTCTTGGTCTGAGTCCTTTAAATACCTTTTATCAAACTCCAAGTGGGCTGTCATGTGCCTTTTACGGAGGAGTGGCTTCCTTCTGGTCACTCTACCATAAAGGCCTGATTGGTGGGGTGCTGCAGAGATGGTTGTCCTTCTGGTAGGTTCTCCCATCTCCACAGAGAGACTCTAGAGCTCTGTCAGAGTGACCATTGGGTTCTTGGTCACCTCTCTGACCAAGGCCCTTCTCCCCCACTTTCTCAGTTTGGCTCGGTGGCCAGCTCTAGGAAGAGCCTTGGTGGTTCCAAATGTCTTCCATTAAAGAATGATTGAGGCCGCTGTGTTCTTGGGAACCTTCAAAGCTGCAGAAGTTTGTTGATATACATGCCTAGATCTGTGCCTCGACACAATCCTGTCTGAGCTTGGCGGAAATTCCTTCGACCTCGTGGCTTGGTTTTTGATCTGACATGCACTGTCAACTGTGGGAGCTTATATAGACCGGTGTGTGTGCCTTTCCAAATCATGTCCAATCAATTGAATTTACAACAGGTGGACTCCAATCAAGTTGTAGAAACATCTCAAGGATGATCAATGGAAACAGGAGGCACCTGAGCTCAATTTCGAATCTCATAGGCAAAGGGTCTGAATACTTATGTACAGTTGAAGTCGGAAGTTTACATACATTTAGTTTGGAGTCATTAAAACTCATTTTCAACCACTCCACAAACTATAGTTTTGGCAAGTCGGTTAGGACATCTACTTTGTGCATGACACAAGTCATTTTTCCAACAATTGTTTACAGATTATTTCCCTTATAATTCACTGTATCAGAATTCCAGTGGGTCAGAAGTTTACATTCACTAAGTTGACTGTGCCTTTTAAATAGTTTGGGAAATTCCAGAAAATTATGTCATGGTTTTAGAAGCTTCTAATAGGCATCATTTGACATCATTTGAGTCAATTGGAGGTGTACATGTGGATGTATTTCAAGGCCTACCTTCATATTCAGTGCCTCTATGCTTGACATCATGGGAAAATCAAAAGAAATCAGCCAAGACCTCAGAAAAAAAATGTAGACCTCCACAAGTCTGGTTCATCCTTGGGAGCAATTTCCAAATGCCTGAAAGTACCACATTCATCTGTACAAACAATAGTACGCAAGTATAAACACCATGGGACAACGCAGCCGTCGTAACGCTCAGGAAGGAGACGCGTTCTGTCTCCTAGAGATGAACGTACTTTAGTGCGAATAGTGCAAATCAATCCCAGAACAACAGCAAAGGAACATTGTGAAGATGCTGGAGGAGACGGGTACAAAAGTATCTATATAAACAGTCAAAGTCAAGGTATTGGAGTGGCCATCACAAAGCCCTGACCTCAATCCTATAGAAGATTTGTATGCAGAACTGAAAAAGCATGTGGGGGCAAGGAGGCCTAAAAACCTAACTCAGTTACACTAGTTCTGGCAGGAGGAATGGGCCAATATCCAATATTCACTCAACTTATTGTGGGAAGCTTGTGGAAGGCTACCCAAAATGTTTGACCCAAGTTAAACAATTTAAAGGCAATGCTACCAAATACAAATTAAGGGTATGTGAACTTCTTACCCACTGGGAATGTGATGAAAGAAATAAAAGCTGAAATAAATCCTTCTCTCTACTGTTATGCTGACATTTCAGATTTGTAAAATAAAATGGTGATCCTAACTGACCTAAGACGGGGCATTTTTACTTGGAATAAATGTCAGGAATTGTGAAAAACGGAGTTTAAATGTATTTGGCTAAGGTGTATGCAAACTTCCGACTTCAACTGTAAATAAGATGTTTTTGATTTTGATTAAATATGCAACTTTTTCACTTTGTCATTGTGGGTTATTGTGTTTAGATTGAGGAGCATGGTGTAGAATAAGGCTGCAACGTAACAACATGTGGAAAAGTCAAGGGGTCTGAATACTTCCGAATGCACTGTATATACATTTTGCTATGTTTAAAATGAATTGTGACAATTGTGATACATTTTTATTGTACTGCTAGGTTTAGTTAGACTACTGTTTTAGAGCTTCATTATCTGTCAGAGTGCCATTTGATGAATTCTAGTGAACTTGAAAGACTAACGACTTTGAATTACTAATTAGATTAGATCACCAATTGCGCCATAAAGGCCCGGTTAAGGAGCCCCATGCGGCTATGGAGCCGAGGTTATAGATTTATTTGATTTCAAACACAATACAACCACACTTGGATAATGCATTTAAAATCTTTGAGGATGACACAAAAGTTTGAAAACGTATTTCCATTATGGTTCTCTAAATGGTTAAACATTTTTACAAACATAAACATTGTAGGCTAGGCATACTTGGGTTGTACATAGAACAAAGTGAAGGATAGGACAATATTGTCATTGGTTAGAGCAAGACTCCCTCAGTGGATCAGCGATCTCAGACTCCTAAACTGATGATGGTGATGCCAGATGATGACCTCCGTATAGGTTGACTTTTGATGGAAATGGAAAACTGCTGTTATTTTTCTTGCAGACTTGAAAAGTAGTAGAAAGAGCAGAGTCACTTGCAAAAACATTGTGTTTCATTTTCATTTGTGAAAACAAGTGACAGAATTGTTCACAAGCATTCGAAAAATACATTTGAAATACCAGTGCAATAAAAACATTGTTCAGTCATGTCGTAAGCTCTGCTATGGTAGCTGGACGGATCACTATGCTAAACTTTTCAATACCGCCATTAGCATCAGTCCGTTGTTTCAGTCAGGTTGCAAGAGTGTAAAAAATAAATATATATACTTAGAATGTAACACTTGTATAGACTTACTCAACATTGGGTTGCTGAGCTAACAATGTGCACTCTTTGATACCCGTGGGAAGTGATTCTCCTGCTAAGGATGTTACAGCATTCTTCACTGTTGTGTACCCTACAAAAGAAATAACAGATAAGTTCCTAGATCTAACTGCATTTCAGATCACATTGAAAATAGCATTTCTATTTTTACTGCATAATGATAGACTGAAGTTTGAGTTATACCTTTTCAAACAGAGCTCCCTGTCTATTTGCTCCAGTGATTTCCCTTTGGTCTCTGGTAACATGAAGTAAAAGAACACCACCGCTCCCACTCCAATCAGCCCATAAGAAAGGAATGTCCCAGACAAACCAATCACATCTGGTGACGAAACATAATCAACTTAATTGCCAGGTAGATACTTTTTAACTAAATACTGCACTGCATTCTAGGTTGAGCGCCATACAAGGAATATAGTTCAATCTTTGAAGATTTAACCCTTGAATGAGTAGATGTGCCCAAACTTTTGACTGGCACTATATACAGTACATTCAGCAAGTATTTATACCCCTTGCCTTTTACCACATTTTGTTATGTTACAGCCTTATTCTAAAATGGATTAAATTGTGTTTTATTTCTCATCAATCTACACACAATACCCCATAATGAAAAAGCAAAAATAGGTTTTTAGAAAATACATGAGTATTCAGACCCTTTACTCAGTACTTTGTTGAAGCACCCTTTGCAGCGATTACAGCCTCGAGTCTTGGGTATGACGCTACAAGCTTGGCACACCTGTATTTGCGGAGTTTCTCCCATTATTCTCTCCAGATCCTCTCAAGCGCTGTCAGGTTGGATGGAGAGCGTTGCTGCACAGCTTTTTTCAGGTCTCTCCAGAGATGTTAGATTGGGTTCACATCAAGGCTCCGGCTGGGCCACTTAAGGACATTCAGAGACATTCAGAGACCCGAAGCCACTCCTGCGTTGTCTTGGCTGTGTACTTAGGGTCGTTGTCCTGTTGGAAGGTGAAAAGTCACCCCAGTTTGAGGCTTTGAGCGCTCTGGAGCAGGTTTTCATCAAGTGTCTCGCTGTACTTTGTTCCGTTAATCTTTCCCTCAATTCTGACTGTTCTCCCAGTCCCTGCAGCTGAAAAACATCCCCACAGCATGATGCTGCAACCACCATGCTTCACCGTAGGGATGGTGCCAGGTTTCCTCCAGACGTGATGCTTGGCTTTCAGGCCAAAGAGATCAATCTTGGTTTCATCAGACCAGAGAATCTCATGGCTTGGTTTTTGCTCTGACATGCACTGTCAACTGTGGGACCTTATATAGACAGGTGTGTGCCTTTCCAAATCATGTCCAATCAATTGAATTTACCACAGTTTGACACCAATCAAGTTGTAGAAACATCTCAAGGATGATCAATGGAAACAGGATGCACCTGAGCTCAATTTCGAGTCTCATAGCAAAGGGTCTGAATATTTATGTAAATAAGGTATTTCATTTTTTTATTTTTAATAAATGTGCAACAATTCTAAAAACCTGTTTTTGCTTTGTCATTATGGGGTATTATGTGTAGACTGATGAGGGGAAAAAATATTTAATCAATTTTAGAATATGGCTCTAACGTAACAAAATGTGGAAAAAGTCAAGGGGTCTGAATACTTTCCGAATGCATGGTAGTAAACTGGACTTGTTTGAATGTGAATTCATAGAGGTAGACACTTACTGATGACATTCAAGAAGGAGAATGTGACAATTAAGTTGGCAGCCCAGTTGAAGCAGTTTGTGAAGGCAAACGCTCTCCCTCTGACCGCAGCAGGAAATATTTCACTCAAAATGAGCCAGGTCACTATGCAACGGAAAATTCACAAACATTAACCTCTAGTCATTCACAAGACAACGCCATATGATTGTCAAAAGCAAGTTCTAGCTAAGCTTAACAACAATCTTGTGGCCCCACATTTAGATAATTAGCCAGAAAACACGATAATTATGAATAATCCTAGGAGAAAGTACTTACTTGGTCCAAATCCAACTGAGTATGCACTGACGACTGCCATCATACAGAATAAAATGATCCAGTTCACCACTCCATTGTGGACAGCTGGAGAAGCCACTGGCATCAAAGTACCTAAGGATCTCTCAGCATCGTAAGCGATATGCCTTACTTCGGTCCTATCGTGACGTCCAAGGCGTTGACTGACAGAAATGTCAAAGTTTGATTGATTTTCCACCGTTAGCTGCGATAGGGGTGTGCTGTTATTGACATAATCCCCAGCATTACAGGGTGTGTTGGTGTTGACCACTGAACGCCCGCTCAAAAGTCCTATGGTCATCAAACACACAGACATTACTATACATCCACCAATGAGCAGAGGCCTCCTGCCAACCCTATCGGCAAACACCATGGAGACCAAGGTGGCGATCACCTTGACTACCCCCAAGCCCAAGGACGCCAGCACTGCCGAGGCATTGCTCTTGAAGCCCACTGATTGAAAGATGGTTGAGGAGTAGAAGAGCACATTGGGCTGACCTGTGAACTGTTGAAAGATCACCAAGCCTAGTGCAATGGTAGTCCTGGTCCTCATGTTGTCCTTCTGTTGAAAGAGGTGCAGAAAGCTGTACTGTGGGTTATCGAGTATGTTGGAAACATGTGCCGAATTCTCCACTTTGTGATTCTCAATGGAATGAATAAGACCTCTTTGGCTTTGAGCACCTGCCCTTTGGCCTGCTGCAGGTGTTCCGGCATTGGACGGGAGAAACCAAATGGAGACAAACTGAGCCAAAGTAGGCACGATGGCTAACCCAAACATATACTTCCATCCCTGCCTGGCATCGGACAGGATATAGTTTATGGCGTAAGCTCCCAGGATGCCCACAGTGATACCAACTTCGTACAGAGTCACCAAAAAACCTCTGTGCTTGGGGGTGACCATCTCCGATACAAAGATACAGCAGGACATGGAGGAGATGCACATGGCGAAGCCCACCGTGATTCTGCCCACCACCAGTGCCAAGTAAGAGTTGCTGACCAGAATCAAACTCCCGGCCAGGATGAGGACGTTGCTGTGGAGGATGGAGTTCCTCCGGCCGTAGCGATCAATCAGCCAACCACCAACCAGGGAGGCCAGCAAGGCCCCGATCAGAAGGGCACTGACCACAGCCTCCTGCTGGACACAAGTGAGTCGGAACTCGGCCTGGAGCTGGAGGAGAGCCCCGGAGATAATCCCCAGCTCGTAGCCAAAGACCAGGCCACCAAGCGTGGACACCACACTGGAGAGGGCCAGGGTGGAGCAACCTAGGGAAGAAGAAAAAGGTTTGGAGTATATAAGTATACAATTCATTATGTGAGTATAGGATTCATTTCGTTAACATTTGAATGATCTTTGGATGATGTGATACAATTGATAATGGTTTCCACAGAAGGTAAAACATATTAAGGTGCAACACAATGTAATCATTTGTGTCTATTTTCATATTACTGTATGTGTGCCTATATAGAGGACATTTAGTAAAGCAGATAAAAAATGTGCTTATCATACATATTCTGTGTCCCATAGAAGAAACATTAACTATTCAAATGTATGCTCATGTTTGGAGAATGGACATTAATAATTGATTATGTTCTTCATGTCCAGGTATACGTGTTTTACATGCAATATCTATTTCGGATTAATCTAGCAAAACTCCAGGATAATGGTTGTAAACTCTACAAAGTGGTGTCTTCAATGATGATAACGTTTTTTTTTGTTTTTTTTACAGTTCAGCATATGCATAAGTATTGCACTGGATAAGTATTGCATACATGTACTGTTAGGCCTACTGTACGTCTACATTATTTTAGTTGTTAGTGGTTGTATATTCAGGCAAAAAAAAAAGTATGTGTTTTCTATGCCACATGGTTTTACTTAATAAAGGGGTTTTACCAATGATATATATATATATATATATATATATATATATATATATATATATAGGTACTGTATATGTACATAATTGGGTTTTATGCACGTCCAATGAAATAACAGGAGCTGGACAGTAGAACATAGTGGCAATGTGCAAATATTTCACCTGGATTTTACAATTAGTGGTCTCATAAGTTATTTTGTGTCATTTCATAACAGCTTGTCTTGATGTTGTAAGATAATTAGGTTGAAATAATCCAAATAACTTACCCATAATATTGAGTTGCTATTCCTTCAACTAAAAACACATTTCAGTTCAAGCAAGGCTCAGTCCATGTTGGCATTTCTCGACTCTAAAACAGAGGCAAAAATAATCCATGTAACATAAAAAATGATGTTTATAAATAGAGAAATAAAACGCTTATGACCTCGCGCGCCCAATAAGGAGACGTCCTGCGGCGCATGAACAAAACAGCGAGTGCAAGAGGCGGCACAGCTCTGTAGTCATGACAACTCCCCTGTTTATGCCACTGATTTCATTAGACAAGACCACTTGAGATTGGCTCAACAAAATGTACTCTGGCCGTTAATCAGATCATTGCTCCTTTTCTCCGTTTGGAATAAGCACCTTATGCACTGGTAGTAAAATGTAATATTCCTTGCAAATAGGCTGCTGAGAGGAGATGACAATGCATTGATGAATTTAACATGTCCTTTCAAAAATACTGCAGCAGCGTTGTTTCAATTAGAATAACGGTAATACATTGATTACAAGGCCTTTTAATCTATTATATCCCATCTATTCTATTCAATTTACAGTATAATAATATTATATTCCATTCTATTCTGTCACCATCCAAACACCACAGTTTTATTGCTTGCTCAAAACAAACAGGCCTATATGGTTCATACTAATGGCTATATGGAAAATAAGAAATACATTGAAGGTGCAAAATACATACGATATTCACCACGATTTTACCTGTTGCCATTGTTGATGCGCTTATCAGTAAAACACCAGTATGTTTTATATTTATCATATCAGAAGTGTAAAATAAATTATTGCTTGATTGTACATCTTTGGACGGTAGGCATCATTGCTATCATGGAATAACGTTATTGAATGTTCGTATATTAATAAGCTAAAGCACAGATATAGCCTAGACAGTAGACTACATACACTAACTACCCTTACCAAAATTGGCTGAAAGTTAAAATCAAAGAAGAAACGACGAGGTAAAACAAAATGTAAGATTTCCCATCATGCGGATAAACTCAAAGGCAAGTATCCCGTTAAACTCCAGAGAACGCGCTCGAGTGCACTCATTTACGTACGGCAATGACTAAGATGCTTTGTTTTTTGTAGCCTTTTTGTAGTAAATTTGCTTACCATGTTCTTACAATGTTTCTGATGAAGATGCATTTGGTTAACTTCGGAGCAACACAATGTATGACTTTACATCAGGAAGTTGAAGCTACGTGGCAGAGACAAGCGTCTCAAATTGCAAGTCTCAAATTGCAAGAGACTCCATTTCAAACTTTTGACACCAGGGGCCGACATCTCGACAACATTTAAAATATTCCTTAAGAAATCGAACTCCTAATGAAACTTTTCCCATGCTTCACTTAGTGAAACTATCATTGGAAAATTGTAGGCCCATACCATAGGCCTAGCATTCATTTCGACTCATACATCGATTAAGCCCATATGAACGACAACACGTATGGAAAAACGTAATGTGTGATAGTTATTTTATGAAAACATTGAAAAACATCATTTGCCTTCGTGAATTATTCCTACAGATGTGATAGTGATAGCATCTGTGACCTGGCTGAATCTCCAGTCTTTTTACATTTCGACTGTTGAAATATCCCTGTCAGTTTTACACTGAAACTAAGGGTGGCAGAACTTTTAAATACATGCAATTGTGCCACTTGTCTGCAAGCAGAAAAAAACAGTGATTTGTAAACGGCTGTTGAGGCGAACAGTGTGGCCCTCCTGCAGTTTCTCAAGAAAATAGAACTGATGAAACAGGGTGCAGAAGCTCGTGTATATCGGGGACGTTTTTGGGCAGGCCGACCATTGTAAAGTAAAGGTTTCCTAAATTGTATAGGTCCCCGGTGCTGGATGAAAAACGCACACATCGCAGAACCATGCAAGACGTGCTCTCAATACTTCGCTGTTGAAAAGCTGTTGAGTGACTGCTGGGGATCTACATGGTTTCAAATCATGAAATAAATTGAAGTTGCAGAGCTGCACCGCACTGCAGAGATGTTGCTGTGGTATCTTTTTCAGCTTCGTCCAAGAAGCCCAACGCCGTTGTCAATACGCTTGATAAAGTTCGGGTGAGTGGGAGAAAGAGGTCGATGGTCTGTTAAAGGGAACCTATGAGATCGTTTGTACCATGCATTTACAAGGACATGGCCCGTTTGGCACTGATTTGTTAAGTGTTCTATTTGATATTTAGATGGTAGCATATAGGCATAGACAGTGGAGAAGCTGTCGGTCTGACAATGTTATGTTACTACAAATATTTGTTATTTAAATAAAAGACCCTTGGCTTTATTTGTTTGTGTTTTTTCTTGACATAATAATATACACTATTTGGCAGACGCTTTCATCCAAAGTGACTCACAGTCATGCATTCTAAGGATGGGTGGTTCCCGGAATCAAACCCACTATTCTGGTGTTGCAAGCACTATGCTCTACCAACTGAGCTGCAGAGGACCACTTCTTTCACTGGTTAATTCAATGTGATGAGAATCTAGAATGAGGTTCTTCATTCTACCCCACACGGTTTGCAGGCAGGCAATGATTTCTCAATCCAAATTCTATGTTGCCTTTCTGATGGCCCACAATCATATCCCTTGTTATGTAAGGAAGGCCTTACTTGGGATCTTTTATGATCTTTCCTGTTTCAATTGGAGCTGGGAAATTATTTTATGAGCTTTCCTGTTTCAATTTGCAGCTGGGAAATCACATGACTGAGATAGGCGTGTAAATGTTTACTTTCAGAATTGCTCTCCAGTCCTGTCACGGTAAACATCCCAACCAAACGTGAATCCCAATGAATAGCTGCTGGGATAGTAACAATGCCATCACAATTATGCTCATCCTTTTGGATTGTAAAGGTATGGGGAAAAATGCTCAGTATTTTGATTGTCATGGCAATATCACTTGGGTTTTCTTAGAAGTAACGTTATTGGGACAAATGTCAAAGTCAGCCCTACAAGCAAACAACCGTATTTGTCTTGGCTATGAAACAAGTTCAGTTTTTATTATTGTTGTATTAATAAATGTATGCGAATACATCCTAGAGTAGCTGTTTATGCTATGCATGTTTTTTTATGGTGATATCTTGCCCGCAGGACCCTCACACAATACGTGTGTACTGGAATGGCTGTGTTCAATCCAGATGGCACCTACAGTTTGAGCAGTTGAATCAATGTCCAGGCTATAGCCACAGGGAGTGGAGAAGCCATTGACATTGCATTCGGAAAGTATTCAGACCCATTGACTTTTTCCACATTTCATTACATTACAGCCTTATTCTAAGCAGGTTTTTAGAAATGTTAGAAAATGTATTACAAATTTAAAATAAATAACACATTAACATAAGTATTCAGACCCTTTACTACAGTGCCTTGCGAAAGTATTCGGCCCCCTTGATCTTTGCGACCTTTTGCCACATTTCAGGCTTCAAACATAAAGATATAAAACTGTATTTTTTTGTGAAGAATCAACAACAAGTGGGACACAATCATGAAGTGGAACGACATTTATTGGATATTTCAAACTTTTTTAACAAATCAAAAACTGAAAAATTGGGCGTTCAAAATTATTCAGCCCCTTTACTTTCAGTGCAACAAACTCTCTCCAGAAGTTCAGTGAGGATCTCTGAATGATCCAATGTTGACCTAAATGACTAATGATGATAAATACAATCCACCTGTGTGTAATCAAGTCTCCGTATAAATGCACCTGCACTGTGATAGTCTCAGAGGTCCGTTAAAAGCGCAGAGAGCATCATGAAGAACAAGGAACACACCAGGCAGGTCCGAGATACTGTTGTGAAGAAGTTTAAAGCCGGATTTGGATACAAAAATATTGCCCAAGCTTTAAACATCCCAAGGAGCACTGTGCAAGCGATAATATTGAAATGGAAGGAGTATCAGACCACTGCAAATCTACCAAGACCTGGCTGTCCCTCTACACTTTCAGCTCATACAAGGAGAAGACTGATCAGAGATGCAGCCAAGAGGCCCATGATCACTCTGGATGAACTGCAGAGATCTACAGCTGAGGTGGGAGACTCTGTCCATAGGACAACAATCAGTTGTATATTGCACAAACCTGGCCTCTATGGAAGAGTGGCAAGAAGAAAGCCATTTCTTAAAGATATCCATAAAATGTGTCATTTAAAGTTTGCCACAAGCTACCTGGGAGACACACCAAACATGTGGAAGAAGGTGCTCTGGTCAGATGAAACCAAAATTGATTTTTTTGGCAACAATGCAAAACGTTATGTTTGGCGTAAAAGCAACACAGCCCATAACCCTGAACACACCATCCCCACTGTCAAACATGGTGGTGGCAGCATCATGGTTTGGGCCTGCTTTTCTTCAGCAGGGACAGGGAAGATGGTTAAAATTGATGGGAAGATGGATGGAGCCAAATACAGGACCATTCTGGAAGAAAACCGGATGGAGTCTGCAAAAGACCTGAGACTGGGATGGAGATTTGTCTTCCAACGAGACCATGATCCAAAACATAAAGCAAAATCTACAATGGAATGGTTCAAAAATAAACATATCCAGGTGTTAGAATGGCCAAGTCAAAGTCCAGACCTGAATCCAATCGAGAATCTGTGGAAAGAACTGAATCCTTATATCCTTCCTTTATATCCTTCCTGTTATCCTTCCTGTTTGGCCCTGTCCGGGGGTGTCCTCGGGTGGGGCCACAGTGTCTCCTGACCCCTCCTGTCTCAGCCTTCAGTATTTATGCTGCAGTAGTTTATGTGTCGGGGGGCTGGGGTCAGTTTGTTATATCTGGAGTACTTCTCCTGTCCAATTCGGTGTCCTGTGTGAATCTAAGTGTGCGTTCTCTAATTCTCTCCTTCTCTCTCTCGGAGGACCTGAGCCCTAGGACCATGCCCCAGGACTACCTGACATGATGACTCCTTGCTGTCCCCAGTCCACCTGGCCGTGCTGCTGCTCCAGTTTCAACTGAACCGCGGCCCTAGGACCATGCCCCAGGACTACTTGACATGATGACTCCTTGCTGTCCCCAGTCCACCTGGCCGTGCTGCTGCTCCAGTTTCAACTGTTCTGCCTTATTATTATTCGACCATGCTGGTCATTTATGAACATTTGAACATCTTGGCCATGTTCTGTTATAATCTCTACCCGGCACAGCCAGAAGAGGACTGGCCACCCCACATAGCCTGGTTCCTCTCTAGGTTTCTTCCTAGGTTTTGGCTTTTCTAGGGAGTTTTTCCTAGCCACCGTGCTTCTACACCTGCATTGCTTGCTGTTTGGGGTTTTAGGCTGGGTTTCTGTACAGCACTTTGAGATATCAGCTGATGTACGAAGGGCTATATAAATAAATTTGATTTGATTTGAAACCTGCTGTTCACAAATGCTCTCCATCCAACCTCACTGAGCTCGAGCTGTTTTGCAAGGAGGAATGGAAAAAAATGTCAGTCTCTCGATGTGCAAAACTGATAGAGACATACCCCAAGGTGGCGCTACAAAGTATTAACTTAAGGGGGCTGAATAATTTTGCACGCCCAATTTTTCAGTTTTTGATTTGTTAAAAAAGTTTGAAATATCCAATAAATGTCGTTCCACTTCATGATTGTGTCCCACTTGTTGTTGATTCTCCACACAAAAATACAGTTTTATATCTTTATGTTTGAAGCCTGAAATGTGGCAAAAGGTCACAAAGTTCAAGGGGCCGAATACTTTCGCAAGGCACTGTAAGTACTTTGTGGAATCACCTTTGGCAGCGATTACAGACTCGAGTCTTCTTGGGTATGATGCTACAAGCTTGGCATGTATTTGGGGAGTTTCTCCCATTCTTCTCTACAGATCCTCTCAAGCTCTGTCAGGTTGCAGTGTCGATGCACAGCTTTTTCAGGTCTCTCCGCAGATGTTTGAATGGGTTCAAGTCTGGGCTCTGGCTGAGACTTGTCCCGAAGCCACTCCTGTGTTGTCCTGTTGGAAGGTAAACCTTTGCCCCAGTCTGAGGTCCTCAGCAAGGATCTCTCTGTACTTTGCTCCGTTCATCTTTCCCTCGATCACTGACTAGTCTCCCAGTCACTGCAGCTGAAAAACATCCCCACAGTATGATGATTCTGCCACCAACATTTTTATTTCACCTTTATTTAACCAGGTAGGCAAGTTGAGAACAAGTTCTCATTTACAATTGTGACCTGGCCAGGATAAAGCAAAGCAGTTCGACACATACAACGACACAGAGTTACACATGGAGTAAAACAAACATACAGTCAATAATACAGTACAAACAAGTCTATATACGATGTGAGCAAATGAGGTGAGATAAGGGAGGTAAAGGCAAAAAAAGGCCATGGTGGCAAAGTAAATACAATATAGCAGGTAAAACACTGGAATGGTAGATTTGCAATGGAAGAATGTGCAAAGTAGAAATAAAAATAATGGGGTGCAAAGGAGCAAAATAAATAAATAAATTAAATACAGTAGGGAAAGGGGTAGTTGTTTGGGCTAAAATATAGGTGGGCTATGTACAGGTGCAGTAATCTGTGAGCTGCTCTGACAGTTGGTGCTTAAAGCTAGTGAGGGAGATAAGTGTTTCCAGTTTCAGAGATTTTTGTAGTTCGTTCCAGTCATTGGCAGCAGAGAACTGGAAGGAGAGGCGGCCAAAGAAAGAATTGTTTTTGGGGGTGACTAGAGAGATATACCTGCTGGAGCGTGTGCTACAGGTTGGAGATGCTATGGTGACCAGCGAGCTGAGATAAGGAGGGACTTTACCTAGCAGGGTCTTGTAGATGACATGGAGCCAGTGGGTTTGGCGACGAGTATGAAGCGAGGGCCAGCCAACGAGAGCGTACAGGTCGAAATGGTGGGTAGTATATGGGGCTTTGGTGACAAAACGGATTGCACTGTGATAGACTGCATCCAATTTGTTGAGTAGGGTATTGGAGGCTATTTTGTAAATGACATCGCCAAAGTCGAGGATTGGTAGGATGGTCAGTTTTACAAGGGTATGTTTGGCAGCATGAGTGAAGGATGCTTTGTTGTGAAATAGGAAGCCAATTCTAGATTTAACTTTGGATTGGAGATGTTTGATATGGGTCTGGAAGGAGAGTTTACAGTCTAACCAGACACCTAAGTATTTGTAGTTGTCCACGTATTCTAAGTCAGAGCCGTCCAGAGTAGTGATGTTGGACAGGCGGGCAGGTGCGGGTAGCGATCGGTTGAAGAGCATGCATTTAGTTTTACTTGTATTTAAGAGCAATTGGAGGCCACGGAAGGAGAGTTGTATGGCATTGAAGCTTGCCTGGAGGGTTGTTAACACAGTGTCCAAAGAAGGGCCAGAAGTATACAGAATGGTGTCGTCTGCGTAGAGGTGGATCAGAGACTCACCAGCAGCAAGAGCGACCTCATTGATGTATACAGAGAAGAGAGTCGGTCCAGGAATTGAACCCTGTGGCACCCCCATAGAGACTGCCAGAGGTCCGGACAGCAGACCCTCCGATTTGACACACTGAACTCTATCAGAGAAGTAGTTGGTGAACCAGGCGAGGCAATCATTTGAGAAACCAAGGCTGTCGAGTCTGCCGATGAGGATGTGGTGATTGACAGAGTCGAAAGCTTTGGCCAGATCAATGAACACGGCTGCACAGTAATGTTTCTTATCGATGTCATGTCCAATCAATTGAATTTACCGCAGATGGACTCCAATCAAGTTGTAGAAACATCTCAAGGATAATCATTGGAAACAGGATGGACCTGAGCTCAATTTTGAGTCTCATAGCAAAGTGTCTGAATACTTATGTATATAAGATATTTTTGTTCTTCATTTGCAAAAATGTCTAAAAACCTGTTTTCGCTTTGTCATTATGGGGTATTGTGTGTGGATTTAGGAAGAAAAATAAATATTTAATACATTATAGAATAAGGCTGTAACGTAACAAAATGTGGAAAAAGTCAAAGGGTCTGAATTCTTAGACTTAGAATGAACGCACTCTTTTCACTCTTCACTTTCCCTCGTTCTTAAAAATGTTCAGTATTCCTCAGATCCCAAAGGTGGAGAGGTTTGCTGGTGCTATGCTGTCGGGTTGAGAAGTTCTACCCGGACAAAGTCCATCTCGAGTGGTCGAGAAACAATTGGGAGCAGGTGTGTAGCGTGTGGTGTAAAATCGAGATGACCATGGCTCAGGAGGACAAGAGGGCGGTCTACACGTGCCGCGTGTATCACTCCAGTTTCTCTGGGCCAGTATACAAAAGACATTGTTGATCATATCAACACACAAGGTAACTAACTCATCAGAGACATGGTGGCCATTTTAGCTCTGGGTCACAAACCCGTTCGGCCCTGGGCCCACATTCTGGCACACAGGCCACCAGTTTGAGACTCTTGTTTTAGTTACCTGTTTACAATAATCTCACAAATGTATTCTGCCAATCAGAGCTTGGCTATATTGTGTTAATTGTCATAAAGATTGAGTGTAGATGAAATACAAGTTAGTGGGGAAGTCTTCATCCTGGAAATTGAATTGAATTCTACATGTTTGGTTTTCATAATGTTGGTCAGGAGAATGCATCAACAGAGACAGAATCTGATGGAGCTGATATTCAAGATATATATTCAAGTGTCTTCTTATAACTTTTTAGTGTAAACGTAATGTGCCTCATCATGTTATGTTCACTAGGGCTTATCATAGCAAAACAAAAAGTCCAGCTACTCCATCCCTGTTTCTGTAAATTCTCTTCCATTTTGTGCCTAATGAATATGACCCATGTGTCTTTTTCAACAGGCACCCCTATGAATGTGATATTTATCAAGTGTGAGCCACTACGCCCTCTGCAGGATGAGGAGTGCACGCTCAACCTCTGTGTCCTGAACAAGTGTCGGTCAGCTGGTCTAAGGACGGACCGAGGGTCCCTGCTGGCCAGGTCTTCAACTCACCGCCCAGCCTGAACGTCAATGGCCTGTTCTCTATGTGGAGCTTCCTCAAACTGAGTCCCACCACGGAGGACTACGTCTCAGAGTTCAGGTGCCGTGGAGAGAGTGTTCACACTGTCAGATATCATAGGCACATAATAATAATACTTTTGTGGGTGCTTATATTTGTCCTATTTCACGCATGTACAAGTGTGTATTATACCAATGTGTGAATAGGAAATGTTTTTTTGTCCCCATGACACCCTCAGAGAGTGTGGTCACAGCCCATAGGCCTAGTGCATACTCAAGTTGTACAACTGACACTATGGTTGTACAACTGACACACGCAGGTTGTACAAAGCATTTGACACAATGGTTGTGATACAATAGTTGTGTGATGTCTGCAAAAACACCAGATGTATCATGCCATTGTGAGGATGGGTTGTACATCAGTTGTACAACCAGAGTGCTAAGGGATAGTCAAAGGATGTATAGAAGGATATTACCGCTCAAGTTTGTAGCATTGTGTAGAGTTCATTTTTGTACGTTTGATGTCTTTAACCTTGTTTTTGTTTATTTCATTCGCTCTATTCATCCTCAAAAGATGGGAAATGTTGACGTGAGTCTGAGTGCTGATCTATGATCAGATGATCTAAAAGGCTAAACTGATCCTAGATTAGCACTTAATGAATACGGGCGCTGATCATTGAAAAGATGTCCTGCTTTGTTGATAGAGAATTACAGTCAGCGTTAGTTACTCGTAATTCTCTTGTTGCAAGACAATCTATTATGGCACAAGGCGAGACCTAGATGCAGACACAGGAGGCAGATGGTTGGAGTCTTACAATGTTTATTAATCCAAAAGTAGGCAAGAGAATGGTCGTGGACAGGCAAAAGGTCAAAACCAGATCATAGTCCAGGAGTTACAGAGTAGCAGACAGGCTCGTGATCAAGGCAGGTGGGTACAGAGTCCAGAAACAGGCAAGGGTCAAAACTGGGAGGACTAGAAAAAGGAGAATAGAAAAAAGCAGGTGAACAGAAAAACGCTGGTTGACTTGGAAAAACATACAAGATGAACTGGCACAGAGACAGGAAACACAGGAATAAATACACTGGGGAAAATCAGCGACACATGGAGGAGGTGGAGACAATCACAAGGACAAGTGAAACAGATCAGGGCGTGACACAGTCATATTATGTAGTATATATTATATAGTATATATTTTTTATTTAACCTTGATTTAACTAGGCAAGTCAGTTAAGAACAAATTCTTATTTGCAATGACAGCCAACTGGGGAACAGTGGGTTAACTGCCTTGCTCAGGGAAGAACAGATTTTTTTTACCTTGTCAGCTCGGGGATTTGATCCAACTACCTTTCGGTTACTGGCCCAACGCTCTAATCACTAGGCTGCATGCCGCCTCAAATATAACTCACAGTTGCACCAAACATTTGTAATAAACTTTATTTTTTATTTATTGTACAAGACTTTCCAAACAGTTGTGGTTCAATGGGAACTGAAGCAGGTTCCATAAGCAGACTCTCATCACAACTACAGCTTACAGAAGGTTTTGGTCTCAGAATGAAATTAAATACTTATGATACATTTTCATCAATATCACAATGGCAGTGTTAATCTATAAACCATCGTGCTCCGATCAAGTGCATCAACATTTGTTTTTCTTTGTATTTGCGGTCATAACTGAGCTTGAGGATATCATTCTAATTATGTCATATTTACTAAATATCCGGTAACATTTTGTGGTATGTGAATATGACATAATGTATGTCCATTTGGAACTGAACCTTAGGCCTAAATGCAAAGCATAAATTGCAAAAACATATCTAGATGGCTTGTAGAGGCCTATATTTAAAAACAAATTACGCTGGGTTTTTGTTGTAGATACTGCACATGCATTTCAAAATATGCTTAAATTCCTTCAGTAAGCATTATTGATTCAGTCAATTACATTCAATCTCCAAGACACGAACATGATAAGATAACACAAATATTTGGCAGAAGCATAAATCATTTAAGTAGATTGTGGATCGCTTTCCAAAAACGCATTTTTCAAACACTGATTGCTAAGCTCTCTTATTTTGTGATGATTTCAATTCAAAATACACAAACATTTACAGATATGTAAGGCATTGGAAGGCATAGCAGCTTACTACAATATCAAATAATGTAAGGATAAACCTATGCAAATTCAATTACGACTGAACAGTGTTGGCTACAATTAAATAAGCATCTGTAAGACTGAAAACTTTGAGGGTATAAGTGCAAACAAAACAGTTACCGGAAATCATGTCACCAAATGTCATACGAAGCAGCTTCTTCAAACACAAAGATAAATGTAAAAGAAAAGGGAATCAATGCTTTTGAAAATGAGAATTGATCTCAGATATCAAGCAATAATTGTGACATAGTCAATAGATGTGATTATAAATGCTAAATATTTGTGGGCCAAATATAACATTGGTTGAACAATATTTTTTTCATTCTCCTTACACCACTTATGGTACTTGGAGAGGGTCAGGACTGGTCAGATTCAAAGTTTGAGTCTATTGTTAACCCAACATTTCCCATAATGCAGGAATATAACATCCATAGACATACAGTGGAAAGAAAAAGTATGTGAACCCTTTGGAAATACCTGGATTTCTGCATAAATTTGTCATAACATTTTATCTGATCTTCATCTAGGTCACAACAGACAAACACAGTCTGCTTAAACTAATAACACACAAACAATTCTACATTATCATGCCTTTATTGAACACACCGTATAAACATTCACAGTGCAGGATGGAAAAAGTATGTGAACACTTGGATTTAATAACTGGTTGACCCTCCTTTGGCAGCATTAACCTCAACCAAATGTTTTCTGTAGTTGCGGATAAGACTTGCACAACGGTCAGGAGAAATTTTGGACCACCTCTTTACAAAACTGTTTGGGTTCAGCAATATTCTTGGGATGTCTGGTGTGAATTGCTTTCTTGAGGTCATGCCACAGCATCTCAATCGGGTTGAGGTCAGGACTCTGACTGGGCCACTCCAGAAGGCATATTTTCTTCTGTTGAAGCCATTCTGTTGTTGATTTACTTGTGTTTTGAGTCATTGTCCTGTTGCATCACCCAACTTCTGTTGAGCTTCAATTGGAGGACAGATAGCCTAACATTCTCCTGCAAAATGTCTTGATAAACTTGGGAATTAATTTGGCCATTGATTATAGCAAGTTGTCCAGGCCCAAACAACTCAACTGTAGTATCATCTGTCCACAGAATATAATACCTGGAACATCCAGGTGCACTTTTGCAAACTTCAGATGTGCAGCAATGTTTTTTTGGACAGCAGTGGCTTCTTCCGTGGTGTCCTCCCATGAACACCATTCTTGTTAAGTGTTTTACATGTCGTAGATTCGTCAACAGAGATGTTAACATGTTCCAGAGATTTCTGTAAGTCTTTAGCTGACACTAGGATTCTTCTTAACCTCATTGAGCATTCTGCATTGTGCTCTTGCAGTCATCTTTGCAGGACAGCCACTCCTAGGGAGAGTAGCAACAGTGCTACAATTTCTCCATTTATAGACAATTTGTCTTACTGTGGAGTGATGAACATCAAGGCTTTTAGAGATACTTTTGTAACCCTTTCCAGCTTTATGCAAGTCAACAATGGTTCACATCAGGCAATGCTTCTTGTGAATAGCAAACTCACATTTTGTGAGGGTTTTTTATAGGGCAAGGCAGCTCTAACCAACATCTCCAATATCGTCTCATTGATTGGACTCCAGGTTAGCTACCTCCAATTAGCTTTTGGGGAAGTCATTAGCCTAGGGGTTCACATACTTTTCCCAACCTATACTGTGAATGTTTAAATGATGTATTCAATATAGACAAAAAATATAATAATTTGTGTGTTATTAGTTTAAGCACACTATGTTTGTCTATTGTTGTGACTTAGATGAAGATCAGATCAAATTTGATGACCAATTCATGCTGAAATCCAGGTAATTCCAAAGGGTTAACATACTTTTCTTGCCAAGAGATAAAGGACTTTTTTTTTAAATGAAAGATGTTCCTTTGACATGAAGGTCAATTATCCCGGCGTTTGGTCCCAAATTGCATAAAATGTAAAATGTACCACAAGGCTGGAGATTTAACACCAGGTTCATGTGTGAATCTATCTACTGTAATAGATCTAAAACGCTAACTAAAGAGATATTTTTATGAAAAACCATCAACATCTAATACACAAAACAACACAGTCCATTTTGACTGAAAATCAAGTGAAATGTACAGTAGGCAATAAGGTCAATGTTTATGTAAAACGTAAAAAAACGAAGCAAAATCAGGAATCAAGATAAGGAAAGTGAAAGAAGAATACTGCGTTAGCGGAAACCTTTTCAGCTAAAGTCCCGGTTGATGAGTATCATGGGGGCGACCAGGGTCCAGACATAGAGGGTGAGACACACCCAACTGGAGCTGATCTTTACCCAAACCGCCGGCCACTTGCTGGTCATGGCATTGTATTCTGCATCAGGACTGTATAGGAAAAAAAGTAAGATTTCTATATTAATATCTGAACAAATGTAATGGTGTGGATCTTTAAGAGAAATATCTATGGTTAAAGTATTGCGTTGCAGCATTGCTGTGTTGCTTTGCGGTCACTTTCATGTTAGATAGCTAGAGCTGCCTTGTGTTGCGTGAGAGAGTTTAAATATAAATGTTGAACTATAAAAGATGTGAAGACGCGACTCCGGGATGCTGGCCTTCTAGGCAGATTGCAAAGAAAAACCCATATCTCAGACTGGCCAATAAAAAGAAAAGATTAAGATGGGAAAAAGAACACAAACACTTGACAGAGGAACTCTGCATAGAAAGCCAGCATCCCGGACTCACCTGTTGACGTTGAGACGGGTGTTTTGCGGGTATTATTTAATGAAGCTGCCAGTTGAGGACTTGTGAGGCGTCTGTTTCTCAAACTAAACACTCTAATGTACTTGTCCTCTTGCTCAGATGTGCACCAGGGCCTCCCACCCCTCTTTCTATTCTGGTTAGAGACAGTTTGCTCTGTTCTGTGAAGGTGGTAGTACACAGCGTTGTACGTGATCAGTTTCTTGGCAATTTCTCGCATGGAATAGCCCTCATTTCTCAGAACAAGAATAGACAGGACGAGTTTCAGAAGAAAGGTCTTTGTTTCTGGCCATTTTGAGCCTGTAATCGAACCCACAAATGCTGATGCTCCAGATACTCAACTAGTTTAAGGCCAGTTTTATTGCTTCTTTAAGCAGGACAACCGTTTTCAGCTGTGCTAACATAATTGCTAAAGGGTTTTTTAACGATCAATTAGCCTTTTAAAATGATAAACTCGGATAAGCTAACACAACGTGCCATTGGAACACAGGAGTGATGGTTGCTGATAATGGGCATCTGAACGCCAATGCAGATATCCCATAAGAAATTAACCATTTCCAGCTACAATAGTAATTTACAACATTAACAATGTCTACACTGCATTTCGCTACACCCGCAATAACATCTGCTAAACACCTGTATGTGACCTGTATGTGACCAATAACATTTTATTTAATTTTATTTGGAAGTCAACTTCACTTCAATCCAAATCTGCATAACCAAATTTGACACCATGGCTGTGCCTGAAAATGTTACTAGCTGTCAAATACTTGCTTCCTCAGTCCTTATTTCCTCAATTACTTTTAAAGCTCATTGGAGAAGGATGTGTGAGGGAGCGACCTTGGATCCTCTCCAAGGTCTGTCAAGAACAAATCCTCAAGGGGGAATTAAGGAAACAAGGACGTAGGAAACAAGGGCGAAGGAAGCAAGGACTTGACAGCAGTAACGTTTTCAGACGTAGCACTTCACGACGTTGGTAATCTGTGTAGTTTGGCCTTACTGACCTATACCAGTTGGTGAGAGTCATCATGATGTAGAGCGAAGCCAGGAAGAGCATGAAGTGGAAGAAGGAATAGCTGTACTGGACCGTGTCCCTCTCGTTGTCCTCCACACGCCCGGGTCCATTCCTCCCCGTACCCGTCCCTCCCACCTCTTCGTCCGGTGTGCCCGCGTTACTCTCCTCCAGGGTCACCGTGTCGTTGGAGGCCATGGTCAACTTGTTCACCTGGCTGGTGTTGGATGAGCGGATGCTACAAGGACGTGAGCATTTACAATCATTATAAGAATTATAATTCATGAGAAATTCTAACATTTATAATAACTTCGAAAGCATTTATAAGCATTTGTAAATATGTATAAGCATGTATAACTATCCAATAAAGATATAATGAAGTATAACCAAAGGTATTAGATTAAAAAGTCACAATGGGGGGGGGGGGGGGGGGGGGTAGCAACAACAAATTGACATTACTTATATTTCCCAGACCACTATGTGCTATAGCTGTACCAAGGTCTGCCTTGCTGACCAGTCATACCTGGAGTAGAGGATGCATAGAACGAAGATGGCCAATCCCACGATGCTCTGGGCGTCCCACCACTGCAGATAGGGAGAGGACAGGATGGGTTCCTCGGTGCCGATGATCACCACAGCCGTCTGGTTCTTAATCTCCAGAGGGGCCAGCGTGGGCACCAGTGTCTGCTGGAAGATGCTCAGCAGGCTGGGGTTGCATGTCCGGTCTAAGAGGGGAATTTAAAAATATATATATTTTTTTATTATTATTTATTTCGTTTATATTTTAATATTAATAATTACTTTTTTAAGAGGGGGTGGTGACTTTTAAGTTTAACTCGAGCTGAACAAATACATTTGCATTTAGCGTGGAGAATGGCGATGTGTTTGCAATTCATGGGCAAATGTTTCAAAGGATGTCAGTCTGACTGAGAAGCTATTTGATTGTTCCCAATAATTATGAATATGATTGCATTTAAATGGTTAGATATATGAACAATGAACTGTTAATTTATTTGGTATTAATGAATAATGAACATAGATGAACAAGTCAGGGAGGCAGTGCTGTTAGGTCAGCAGCTTGTATAACAGTGGCTCTGACCAGGCTCGTTGGTCATGGCAGACCAGGTCAGATACATGGTGTACATGGTCATGATGGAGGACTGGAGTAGACCAGATCGGGGCTGGGATTCCTAAAAAAACAAACAAAGTAACTGTGATTTACAAAGGGATACCAAACATGGAAATGCTGTCTGACTAGGCCTCAGTGGGGGTTTCTCCACGTAGCAAAGGGAGGATGGACCTCCGTTTTAAAACAACAATAAAAACATATTTAAAAATCCTCCTTGTAATAAATATTTAAAAAAATACTTTTCATCTGTCAACCGCCACAAGTTTTTAAATCATCAGCCGCTACTGGCAGACGTGTGTTATAATTAGGGTCTAGATTTGTTCTTGACCACATGACATTTTAGGATGTACTTTAAGCTGTACTAGGCCCACTGTGACATTTTTGATAATTTAAATTAGGCTGTGGCTGCGCCTTGCATCACAAAGTTGGTCACAACTCAGAATCAACTGAATATCAGTTGAAACTTAGTTTAGGCACGTCTCTCCACTAGATGCACACTGACTCTTGCAAATGGGTGGCAGGGTAGCACAGTGGTTTGAGCATTGGGTCCTAAAAGGTTGCAGGTTAAAATCCCTAAGCTGGCAAGGTGAAAAATCTGTTGATGTGCCCTTGAGCAAGGCACTTAGGCCTAATTGCTCCAGGGTTGCCGATGATAATAGGGAGAGTTGGGATATCCAATTTACACGTGTATTAATACACCCTTGTACATGTGTGAAATAGGATAAATATAAGCACCCACCAAATCAGTGAGCATTCTTTGTGTCAATGGTGTGCCCTTTGTTTGTCAATGTTTATCAATTCCCTGTTAAATATATACTCAGTATTGACGTTACTGTTAATCCCCGCATTTCCCCAGTAATCTAGAATGTTTGGTTATGGTGACTTCTGCTAATTCATTGAATATAATATTATTCATTTACCATTCTCCTTCTCGTAGTGGACACACTGTTTGGAGCGCTCAATAACTGTGCAACACTTTTGATGGAGAAGCTTAAGTTAATTTCATTCTATTTACCAGTTTTCTGGCAATTTCTTAATTATCTTTGTTTGGAACACGTTTCCCTGTTTTGTTTAATCTTGTGTGAGCACATGCGCTTAAGCGCGCATAGATGTACCTGGCCTACGTGCCAGGATAGGTGTGGCTTATGGTATTTACAGTGCCTTTAGAAAGTATTCATAACCCTTGGCTTCTTCCACACTTTGTTGTGTTACAGACTGAATTCTAAATGGATTACATTTATTATTTTTCACACCCATCTACACACAATATCCCATAATGACACAGTGAAAACATTTTTTTAGAATTTTTGGCAAATGTATTGAAATAGAAATACAGAAATATCTCATTTACATAAGTATTAACAGCCCTGAGTCAATACATGCTAGAATCACCATTGGGAGCGATTCCAGCTTTGACTATTTTTGGGTAAGTCTCTAAGAGCTATGCACACCTGGATTGTACAATATTTGCCCATTATTCTTTTCAACATTCTTCAAACTCTGTCAAATTGGTTGTTGATCATTGCTAGGCAACCATTTTCAAGTCTTGCCATAGATTTTCAAAACTGTAACTTGGCCACTCAGGAACATTCATTGTCTTCTTGGTAAGCTCCTGTGTAGATTTGGCCTCGTGTTTTAGGTTATTTTACTGCAGAAAGGTGAATTCTTTGTGGAAATGTGGAAAGCCGACTGAACCAGCTTTTCCTCTAGGATTTTGCCTGTGCTTAACTCCACTACGTTTCTTTTTTATCCTGAAAAATGCCCCAGTCCTTAACGATTGCAAGCATACCCATAACATTATGCAGCCACCGCTATGCTTGAAAATATAGAAAGCAGCACTCAACAATGTGTTGTATTGTATTTGTCTCTGGTTTACTGACCACTGCCTGCCTTGACCTGTCTATTGCCTACTCCTGTTGGAATATTAATCTATTGTTGATTCAACGTGGTCTGCATCTCGGTCTTACCTTCAACCCTGATAGTACGAACTGGCCATGACTGACCCATCACACCCGGACCAGCTGCGCAATGCCATCTCCTCCCAAAGAGCCTCCATTGGTAGGTACGAGGTATTGCTTCGTTGGCTGATGGAGGGGGTCCAAACGTTGGCTGAGCGCCATGCCCAGGCATTGGACATGCTGTTAGAGCAATTCCGTGGGTCGTCTGGGGGGCAGCCTGCCACAGTGGTAACCCCACCGCCTCTCAGTAACTTGGCGGTCAGCAGCGCCGCCCCACCGGCCACTCCACCTTCCAATTACCTCCTCCAGAACGCTTTAATGGAGAGCCGAGCACTTGTCGGGCATTTCTAGCTCAGTGTGCCCTCATTTTCGAGATTCAGCCCTCCTCCTTCCCCTCGGATCGCTCCAAAATAGCCTACCTCATAACGCGGTTGTCTGTAAGGGCTCTCACCTGGGCTACCGCCGTATGGGAACAGCAGCCGGTCATATACTCGAGCCTTGAGGGGTTCGTAGAAGAGCTGTGGATGGTCGTTGATGCCCCGTTCTCCAGGAAAGAAGCTGCCCGGAAGCTAAACCAGGACGCCCGCACTGTGGCCGACTATGCGGTGGATTTCCGTACGTTGGCAGCGGAGAGTGTGTGGAACCCGGAAGCATTGTTCAACATGTTCCTCCACGTCGTCTTGGAGGAGGTTAAGGACAAGCTTGCGGCTCGGTTGTTACCCACAGATTTTGACTCCCTCTTCGCTTTGACCATCCGCATTGATGGCCAATTGCGGGAACGACGGATGGAGAGGAAATTTGATTTCATTCGCACGTCCAGGGATTCCACCACACCTCCGAGTCATCCCGGAAGTCCCCGACGGTCCTCCAAGATTTCCCGACCTTCCTGGAGAGTCACCGGGGAGGGCTGAGACACTGTGTCCCGAGCCCATGCAACTAGACAGGGCTGGGCTGTCACCAGCGGAACGGCAACACCAGATCAGCACAAGGAGCTGTCTGTATTACGGGACTTTTGGTCATTTTATGTCTTCGTGCCAGGTAAAAGACCAGGCTCACAGGTAGGAGCGAGTACTCTGGTGGGCCATGTGGGGAACTTTTTGCTTCCCTGACTCGTACCCCCTTTCATGTCATTCTGCTGTGGGGAAACCAGTCCAAATCTCACCGGGTCCTCATTGACTCCGGGGACGATGAGAGCTTTTTGGACGCCACTCTGGCTTCCGAGCTGAACATCCCCACTCAGCCCCTCTCCATTCCTGTGGATGTTAGCGCGTTGGACAGGCGCTCTATATTAGTCGGGTCACACATAACACCACTCCCATCAACCTACATGTGTCAGGGAATCACAGTGAGACAATTCAGTTCCTGCTCATCAAGTACCCCAAAATCCCCTTGGTTTTGGGATTCTACTGGCTACAGCGACACAACCCACTCAATTGGTTTATGGGTGACATAATGGGCAGGAGTCCGTTCTGCCACGCCCCGTAAACACGGGCACCCTCATAGATATCCTCCTGACCAACCTGCACCCTAAATACAACTCTGCTGTCTTCAACCAAGATCTCAGTGATCACTGCCTCATTGCCTGCGTCCGTAATGGGTCTGCGGTCAAACGACCACCCCTCATCACTGTCAAACGCTCCCTAAAACACTTCAGCGAGCAGGCCTTTCTAATCGACCTGGCCCGGGTATCCTGGAAAGATATTGACCTCATTCCGTCAGTAGAGGATGCCTGGTTATTCTTTAAAAGTGCTTTCCTCACCATCTTAAATAAGCATGACCCATTCAAAAAATGTAGAACCAGGAACAGATATAGCCCTTGGTTCACTCCAGACCTGACTGCCCTTGACCAGCACAAAAACATCCTGTGGTGTACTCCTTTAGCATCAAATAGCCCCCCAGATATGCAACTTTTCAGGGAAGTTAGGACCCAATATACACAGGCAGTTAGGAAAACAAAGGCTAGCTTTTTCAAATAGAAATTTGCATCCTGTATCACAAATTCCAAAAAGTTCTGGGACACTGTAAAGTCTGTTGAGAATAAGAGCCCCTCCTCCCAGCTGCCCACTGCACTGAGGCTAGGAAACACTGTCACCACCGATAAATCCACGATAATTGAGAATTTCAATAAGCATTTCTCTACGGCCATGCTTTCCACCTGGCTACCCCTACCTGGCTACCTGGCTACCCCTACCCTGGTCAACAGCCCTGCACCCCCACAGCAACTTGCCCAAGCCTCCCCATTTCTCCTTCACAAAAATCCAGATAGCTGATGTTCTGAAAGAGTTGCAAAATCTGGACCCCTACAAATCAGCCGGGCTAGACAATCTGGATCCTCTCTTTCTAAAATTATCTGCCGCAATTGTTGCAACCCCTATTTCTAGCCTGTTCAACCTCTATTTTGTATCATCTAAGATCCCCAAAGACTGGAAAGCTGCCGCGGTCATCCCCCTCTTCAAAGGGGGAGACACTCTAGACCCAAACTGTTACAGACCTATATCTATCCTATCCTGCCTTTCTAAGGTCTTCAAAAGCCAAGTGAACAAACAGATCACCGACCATTTCGAATTCCACATTACCTTCTCCGCTAATGCAATCTGGTTTCCGAGCTGGTCATGGGTGCACCTCAGCCACGCTCAAGGTCCTAAACGATATCATAACTGCCATCGATAAAAGACAATACTGTGCAGCCATATTCATTGACCTGGCCAAGGCTTTCGACTCTGTCAATAACCACATTCTTATCGTCAGACTCAACAGCCTTGGTTTCTCAAATGACTGCCTCTCCTGGCTCACCAACTACTTATCAGACAGAGTTCTCTATGGGGGTGCCACAGGGTTAAAATCTCGGTCCGACTCTTTTCTCTGTATACATCAATGATGTCGCTCTTGCTGCTGGTGATTCTCTGATCCACCTCTATGCAGACAACACCATTCTGTATACTTCTGGCCTTCTTTGGACACTTTGTTAACTAACCTCCAGACGAGCTTCAATGCCATACAACTCTCCTTCCGTGGCCTCCATCTGCTCGTAAATGCAAGTGAAACTAAATACATGCTCTTCAACCTATCGCTGCCCGCATCTCCCCACCTGTCCAGCATCACTACTCTAGACGGTTCTAACTTAGAATATGTGGCAACTACAAATACCTAAGTGTCTGGTTAGACTGTAAACTCTCCTTCCAGACTCACATTAAGCATCCAAAATTAAATCTAGAATCGGCTACCTATTTCGCAAAACAAAGCATCCTTCACTCATGCTGCCAAACATACCCTCGTAAAACTGACTATCCTACCGATCCTTGACTTCGGTGATGTCATTTACAAAATAGCCTCCAACACTCTACTCAGCAAATTGGATGCAGTCTATCACAGTGACATCCCATATACTACCCACCACTGCGACTGTCACGATCGCTGTGTTGAAAATGACCGGACCAAGGTGCAGCGTGGTGAGCGTATATTTTCTCTTTATTTCTTTAAATGTTGCCAACAAAACAATAAACAACAAAAACGAACATGAAGCTCCGTGAGGCTATACCTGCCGTGCCACCCCTATGACTTCGGGATTGACCTTCTCCATAGCACCACGCCGCCCCAGGGCCATCTGTACTCGCCTCCGAGGCTATGGAGGACTACATTGCGCACTCACTAGCTACTGGAATTATCCATCCCTCTTCCTCTCCCGCTGTCTTGTCCTTCATCTCCACGAAGAAGAACCCTGCGTCCATGCATTGACTACCGGGGCTCAGTGACATCACTGTAAAGAACCGTTATCCGCTACCACTCCTTTCCTCTGCCTTCGAGCTGCTCCAGGGGGCCACTGAGTTCCCCAAGCTGGATCTACGTAATGGCGACCACGTGATGTGGATATGAGAGTGGGATGAGTGGAAGACCGCCTTCAACACAGCCAGCGGCCACTACGAATATCTGGTCATGCCCTTTGGCCTCACCAACGCCCCTGCTGTGTTCCAGGCTCTGAGGAATGATGTTCTCCACGACATGCTGAACCAGTTTACCTTTGTCTACATTGATGACATCCTCGTCTTCTCCAGCGCCTTCTGGAGAACCAGTTGTTTGTTAAGGCGGAAAAGTGCGAGCTCCATCACTCCACCATTCCCTTTCTGGGCTACATCATCTCTGCTGGGAGTGTCAATGATGGATCCCGAGAAGGTGAAAGCGGTGGTGGGTTGGTTTCAGCCTACGTCCAGGGTGCAGCTCGTGCCCTTTGTATACATCAGACCTTTCATGTGTCCAGAGTCAAACCCATGTCTCACAGCCCTTTTTCTCCCGTTCTCTGTTTGTCTGTTGCCAGTTCGTCTTGTTTGTTCAAGTCAACCAGTGTTTTGTGTCTCAGCTCCTGTTTTTTCCAGTCTCTCTTTTCTCGCCCTCCTGGTTTTTGACCCTTGCATGTCCTGACTCCGAGCCCGCCTGCCTGATCACTCTGCTTGCCACTGACCCTGAGCCTGCCTGCCGACCTGCACCTTTACCCCCCTCTCGACTACCGACCTCTGCCTTACCCTGAGCCTGCCTGCCGTCCGGTACCATTGCCCCACATCTGGTTTACTGACCCCTGCCTGCCTTGACCTGTCTATTGCCTCCCCCTGTTGGAATATTAAACTATTATTTATTCGAGGTGGTCTGCATCTGGGTCTTACCTTCATGCCTGATATGTGCCTTTGTAGTGGCTGGGTGTATTGATACACCATCCAAAGTGTAATTAATATCTTCCCCATGCTTAAAGGGATATTCCACTCAATGTTCGCTTTTTTTCTTCCAAAAGGTACCCTTCTTTGCGAGGCATTGGAAAACCTCCCTGGTGTTTGTGGTTGAATCTGTATTTGAAATTCACTGCTCGACTGAGGGACCTTACATATAATTATTTGTGTGGGTTACAGGGATGAGGTAGTCATTCAAAAATCATGGTAAACACTATTATTGAAAAATTAAAGGAGAGCTGCACACTCTAGGAGCTCAGATGCAATAATTGAATAACCAAAGTTTCGACAGACAAGCTGTCTTCATCAGGGTATATACCACTATTATTGCACAAAGAGTGAGTCCATGCAACTTATTATGCGACTTGTTAAGCACATTTTTACTCTTGAACTTATTTAGGCTTGCCACAACAATGGGTTGAATACTTGACTCAAGTTATTTCAGCTTTTCATTTTTTTTACAAATGACATTATGATGTATTGTGTATAGGCCAGTGACAAAATAATCTACATTTAATACATTTTAAATTCAGGCTGTAACACAACAAAATGTGGGAAAAGTCAAGGGGTGTGAATACTTTCTGAAGGCACTGTAAGTGCCCGCTTGGATATGTTCTGGTCAGTTCTGTTTGACAATTTGTTTGGGTAGGATGCAACTGAGTGTAGTAGACCCCACCTGTTTCTTTATGCTTAGGACAGGTTATGTCTGATAGGAGGCTTTTTCTTTTTCAATACTGACATTTTGAAGTCAGATATTTGTAAATATATCTACTTGTGAATTGATCACTGTCATCACCCGGCTCTGTCTAAATAAATACAACATTAATTTCCACCTCTACCTCCCTGCCTCGTGCTGATTTTTTTTGTCCTTGCGACTGCTACAAGGTACCTATTTTACACTCTAATAGTACTATCTGTTGAATGAGGGCTCACCTGTACTCTGGGCATGACAGACACAACAGAGGCTACGGCACAGAGGAGCAAGTTGAAGCTGATGAAGAACTTGTTGAGTAGACAGCCCTCTGACCGAGTGTAGAACATGTACATCAGGATGATAACGATAAAGGCCATGACGTAGTTGAGTCCAGTTACAGCGAGCAAGGCTAGAGACGAGAGGATAGACTGAATCAGATTCAAGTTGTGTTGTTATTATGAAGCAGAACATATTCTGTCTAAGAGCATTATACAGAGTGTGTGCACTATTGACACCTGCACTTACTGTATGTTAAGGTTACAATTTATTTAGCTGGTATTTACTTAATACAGTAATTACTCTTTTGGAATCATTCAAATAATTACTGTTATGTGCTATTTGGTACCAGGTAGTTACCAATTGTAATGAATTGATATTACTTACTTTAGAAAAAGGTGAATACTTGCTAAAACATCAAATTAAACCTCCCATCAGCATTCCTAATCACCAAAACATCATTCATTTGGCTAATCATTCTGACTGTTTGAGTGTGTGTGTGTTTATGTTCTTTTCACCCCCTTTTTCATTTTATTGCATTACTGTTTACTATGTGTGTTGCGATCGTAAGTGGATTTAAAAGTGGATTTGATTTGCCAGGAAGACTCACCTGCGTACCAGCCCCTGGAGTTCCCTCTCTCCATGTTGTCCACCCAGGATTCATTCCAGGAGTGAGCAAAGTCCACCAGCAGAACCAGCTGGATCAGGATGAAGCAGAACGCCCCACAGGTACCCACCACAAACCACGCTACACACACGCACGCGCGCACACACACACACGCACGCACGCACGCACGCACACACAAACACACACACACACACACACACGCACGCACGCACGCACGCACGCACACACACACACACACACACACACACACACACACACACACACACACACACACACACACACACACACACATAGAGACCATCATCAAATGACACTTAAAAAAAGAAAGAAATTAATTATACTTTTTTTACCACCTTTTCTCCCCAATTTCGTGATATCCAATTGCAATCCAAATGCGATCTTGTCTCATTGCTGCAGCTCCCCAACGGGCTCGGGAGAGGCGAAGGTCGAGTCATGCGTCCTCCGAAACATGACCCACCAATCCACGCTCCTTAACACCCACCGGAATCCAGCCGCTCCAATGTTTCGGAGGAAACACAACTCAACTGATGACCGAAGTCAGCCTGCAGGCGCCTGGCCTGCCAGAAGGAGTCGCTAGAGCGCGATGAGTCAAGTAAAACCCCCACGGCCAAACACTCCCCTAACCCGGACAACGCTTGGCCAATTGTTCACCACCCTATGGGACTCCCGGTCATGGCCGGTTGTGACAAAGCCTGGGAAAGAACCCGGGTCTGTAGTGATACCAATCGGGAGGCCCTCATCATTATATTACATGTATCAACAAGCAGTTTCAAAAAATATTACTATTACATGATTATCTATGTGTATATCAATAATTAATAGTATTAATATTACACTACATTTTAATATCAAAGACTAATTGTATATCACTCATGTATGCTGATTGTGCATGGTATGCATGGTCAAAGGCTGCATTGATAAATCATAATAATATACAAATATCAACTATCACAAAATAATCTATGACCGAAAGGATTTAAATTGTGTCAATCTTACTGCGAGTAAAAGGCCCTTCAGGAATGTAAAAGGCACCGACTGTCACGGCAACCATGGCAGCCACCTTAAAGAACCAAAACCTGGGGGGGGGGGAGAGAGAGGTAATTTATCAACTAGTAAATATATACGTGAATAGGCTTATGATGTCTAGCTGCTACGGAAAGCTCTAGTTCAGTTATCCTCCTCGGGTTCCTCGGCACGGTGGCCTGAAGCACGTTAGCTGAGTGACCCGTTGTGTATGAGATTATTTCACTAATATTGCCCTTGGTTGCGGCAGTGCGATAATCATATGACTGAAAGTTGTCGGTGTCTTACCAGTCCCTCATTATGAGAATCGTTAAGTTACAAGCAGTGTACATGCTTTTTTGAGGTAGCACATTACAATCGTACCTGTATACGGGTTGAAAATTGCAGATTTGGGCACTTTTTTAAACTTATTTGGGATAGGGGGCGGTATTTTGACGTCCGGATGAAAAGCGTGCCCAAAGTAAACTGCCTGCTACTCAGGCCCAGAAGCTAGGATACACATATAATTGGTAGATTTGGATAGAAAACACTCTAAAGTGTCTAAAACTGTTAAAATAATGTCTGTGAGTATAACGTAACTTATTTGGCAGGCGAAACCCAGAGGACAAATCTTGTTGTTGTTGAGGTGACTGTGTTTTCTATTGGTTTTCTATGGAAAACTAGATTTATGAGGCACCTGGTTGCAGTTCTTTTGGCTTCCACGAGATGTCAACAGTCTTTAGAAATTAGTTGATGTTTTTCCTTTGAGAAATGAAGAAGTACGGCTGTTCAGACTGAATGTCAAGCCAAGTGTACTTTAGTTTGGTGCCATGCGCTCCACGTTGATTTTATCCGCTATTGAACACAGTATATTCCATCTTAAATTTTATCGATTATTTACGTTTTAGGATACCTAAAGTTGGATTAGGAAAGTTGTTTGAAATGTTTGGGCCAAGTTTACAGGTTATTTATTAGATAATTTGTAGTCATGTTGGGCGAGTTGGAACCAGTGCTTTTCTGAATCAAACGCGCAAATAAATGGACATTTTGGGGATATAAAGAAGCAATTTATCGAACAAAAGGACCATTTGTGATATTTCTGGGACATTTTTTCTGGGACATTTTGGAACGCCAACAGAAGAAGATCTTTCAAGGTAAGGCATGACTTATATAGTTATTTCTGACTTTTGTGTCGCACCTCCCTGGTTGAAAAATGTTTGTCATGCATTTGTATTATGGGGCGCTGTCCAGATAATCGCAGGGTTTGCTTTCGCCGTAAAGCCTTTTTGAAATCTGACATGATGGCTGGATTAACAAGAAGTTAATCTTTATTTTTTATGTATTACACTTGTGATTTCATGAAAGTTAATTATTTATAGTAATTTAATTTGAATTTGGCGCTCTGCCATTTCACCGGATGTTGTCAAATCATTTCCGCTTAAAGGATTTGACCCCTAAGAAGTTTTAACCTTTATTTAACTAGGCAAGTCAGTTAACTAAGAACAAATTCTTATTTTCAATGACGGTCTAGGAACAGTGGGTTTGCTGCCTTGTTCAGGGGCAGAACGACAGATTTTTACCTTGTCAGCTCGGGGATTTGATCTTGCAACATCTCAGTTACTAGGCCAATGCTCTAACCACTAGGCTACCCTGCCGCCCCATAAACACCTTAATTGGAACACAGTGGCTGTACAGTAACATGCTGTACATGACGTAAGAGCCCTGGCTCTGCGCTTCACAGCGCTGTGTGGGTTTTGACTGACAGACATTCTGAACTTGAGCATCTCACGCGACAAGAAGTTGCCCCCATCCCTCCTGCTAGTTTGGCAAACTTGCACATACTTTATTGTCTGTAAATGCTGGGAAATTCTGTAAATTAAGGAGGACAATGTATTTTGAAAGATGAGACTTTGAGGATTATAATAAATACCGCTTTGATGTCATAAAAGCAAGCCAAACAGCCGTAAGTCCAAATGTGCACTTCACATTTACATACAGTGGGGCAAAAAAGTATTTAGTCAGCCACCAATTGTGCAAGTTCTCCCACTTAAAAAGATGAGAGAGGCCTGTAATTTTCATCATAGGTACACTTCAACTATGACAGACAAAATGAGGGAAATAAATCCAGAAAATCACATTGTAGGATTTTTGCAAATTATGGTGGAAAATAAGTATTTGGTCACCTACAAACAAGCAACATTTCTGGCTCTCACAGACCTGTAACTTCTTCTTTAAGAGGCTCCTCTATCCTCCACTCGTTACCTGTATTAATGGCACCTGTTTGAAATTGTTATCAGTATAAAATACACATGTCCACAGCCTCAAACAGACACACTCCAAACTCCACTATGGCCAAGACCAAAGAGCTGTCAAATGACACCAGAAACAAAATTGTAGACCTGCACCGGGCTGGCAAGACTGAATCTGCAATAGGTAAGCAGCTTGGTTTGAAGAAATCAACTGTGGGAGCAATTATTAGGAAATGGAAGACATACAAGACCACTGATAATCTCCCTCGAACTGCGGCTCCACGCAAGATCTCACCCCGTGGGGTCAAAATGATCACAAGAACGGTGAGCAAAAATCCCAGAACCACACGGGGGGACCTAGTGAATGACCTGCAGAGAGCTGGGACCAAAGTAACAAAGCCTACCATCAGTAACACACTACGCCGCCAGGGACTCAAATCCTGCAGTGCCAGACGTGTCCCCCTGCTTAAGCCAGTACATGTCCAGGCCCGTCTGAAGTTTGCTGGAGAGCATTTGGATGATCCAGAAGAAGACTGGGAGAATGTCATATGGTCAGATCAAACCAAAATATAACTTTTTGGTAAAAACTCAACTCGCTGTGTTTGGAGGACAAAGAATGCTGAGTTGCATCCAAAGAACACCATTATTGACATCCAAAGAACACCAGTATTGAGATATACTTTTGTTATTCACCAAATACTTATTTTCCACCATAATTTGCAAATAAATTCATTAAAAATCCTACAATGTGATTTTCTGGATTGATTTTTCTCTCTCATTTTGTCTGTCATAGTTGAAGTGTACCTATGATGAAAATTACAGGCCTCTCTCATCTTTTTAAGTTGGAGAACTTGCACAATTGGTGGCTGACTAAATACTTTTTTGCCCCACTGTATCATGAAACTCATGTCATATGCTGTAGTGTCAACGTTTATGATCACTATGCTCGATGTACAGTTGCAAGATGACATGGTGTTATACCATTGGTTGTTCTGAACAGAATGAGCCTATGTTTGTCTATTGTGATTTTTTGTGTGTCTTGGCACACACACCTGAATGCACTCATTACTCCTTTCTATGGGCACCAAAATGAAGATCTGTTTCCATTAATTACACTGTGAAAGCCTAAAGGTGTAATTTCGCATATTTTATAACTTAGCTACTCACGTTGGCAATAGACCAGGCTTTCAAATGATACCCATCTGAACCAGATTGCGATTCATAATGGACCGTTTTTTTGGATTGTGTAAACAACATCAGTAATTGTGTGAGAGCGGAGACACATGGTCGTGTTACAAACAAAACAACTACAAGTGCGCTTTCTCTGGTTCCTCAACGGCAGGAGGAGGAGAAAGCAAAACAACAAAAACGCATAGTTGAAGATTCTTCTTTGTGTCATAAAAGTGCCATGAAATGACTTAGGAACTGTGCACACTTTGAAGAGGTGTGTGGCTACTTGGAGACACCGGTTAGTCCTCTCACTCTAACCCTTGTCATGTTTTTTTGTCTTATGTTGCACCTACCACACATTTTACAGGAATATTCTTAACATGTTACTGGTGATGAAAATTACAGTAAATGTCAACTTAACATAAAATCAACAGTGTAATGTTTGGATTCAGTCTTGTGTCAGGTGAACTGTTGTGTCCTCCTCACCTTTGGTCTAATAATTTTACCATAATCTCAAACTCTTCCCTTTCCACTGCTACCATGGTTATGCATAGGCTTTCCATATTTCTTCTGTAAGAAACATGTCAATTTAGCCCTATCCATAGAGACCAATTCCCACAAGTGTAAAAGGTTACTAATAAAAGGTATTCAACGAAATACTGACTTTAAAGTCAAAGTTGGCATTTAAGTTTAATTACATGTGGTAATAAGTAGCATGTGGGCCCTTTTTATTTTTCTGATGGGTGCGTTGCGTTATGGGGTGGTTACCCGTTGTGGATGGCGGAGCGCGGGTCTCGACTGTTCTTCACGTTGATCATGATCAGAGCGAACGCCAGGAAACACATGCTCATTCCGAAGCACACCCGGTACACGGCTTTATAGCCCACTAAGATCGTACAGTTGATGTTTCCATTGATGCCTGCTCCGTCTTCACAGAACCCAGGAATCTACAGGCACAGACGGACATAGGCACAAACCATTCAGGTAAGTCTTATCTACTGTCCATTTCCATAGTCTGGCTGTGCGAGTCTGCAATTCAATAACATAACATTTCTGCTTTGGTACTGTAAATCAACAAGTTGGCTACTATCAGTACTGTACCACAAAACTGTCACAATTTATAAGTAACCAACCATAGTCATTCAACATCCCCATTTGGAATGAATATATGTCAATGTTTCAATTTAGACAGAGTTGCAATGTTAATGCAACCTTAACATACAGTAAGGTTCCATTGGAAGTTGCAACTCTGTGTGTAGGCCCCCACCTTTTTAGGAATGTGTGACTTGACTCTTTTCACCAATAGCCTCCCGTTGTATTCAAGCATTATTAAAGTAACAAATGATCATTCACCATATACACAAACATCTACTGACACAGCATGATTCATCGTCTCCATAACACCTCCACACACACGCACACGCACACGCACACACACACACACATACACTTCATGTCTCACTCAGGAAGTGTGTGTATGAATTCAATTGATTGGCCCGTCTCCTACCTTTTTTAGCTGCTCGTCCACTCCTGGTGACAGCATGATACAGGCTATAATGGTCCCTAGCAACAGGATGAAGGCGTAGATGACTCGCGTTACCGTGGAGTTCTTGCTCTGGGGACAACATCTGCACAACAAGCATGTCGCACTGCTACACAGACACGGCACCTAGAGGGAAATAGAGGAGGGAAAACCATTGTCAAACGTTCCTGTGCGGTTGTAGATAGAGGGGAAAATCATTGCGAAACGTTCCCCTAACATTGTAGGTCAGCTAGGGACAAGCCAGAGTCAGTGCAGACACTGAATGGACTGATTAACCTTCGTCTTGGCACTTGAAACACTACATACTGCAGCAATGTGGTGGTAGGCCTGAACATAATCCAAACGCAATAAAAACAAGTCAACAACTGTCTTTTTGACCGTGGGGATAAAATCAAGTGTACTTAGGAGAATTTGAGATATTGCTGTTACTTACTTATTCAACCAAGACAGAGAAACAACAAACATGTCTAATCCACCACAACAGTGATACAACAGTGTTACAGTAACCATTACAAAGGCATCACGGCATTGTACCTTTAAGACACCTGACTCTGTCAGCCCTAAGTAGCCTACTAGCTTGTAAACAACGTAATACCCCAGGTAGACAGACACAAGGTCAGCTTAGCCATGGGTAGCCAGAATATGGGCATGCCGGCAAGACAAATCTTTTACACATGACTGATGAAAACCCTTACCTGTTCACCGGATGTGCTACCTGTCCCAGACCTGCTGTTTTCAACTCTCTAGAAACAGCAGGAGCAGTAGAGATACACTCAATGATCGGCTATGAAAAGCCAACTGACATTTACTCCTGAGGTGCTGACTTGCTGCACACTCGACAACTACTGTGATTATTATTATTTGACCATGCTGGTCATTTATGAACATTTGAACATCTTGGCCATGTTCTGTTATAATCTCCACCCGGCACAGCCAGAAGAGGACTGGCCACCCCTCATAGCCTGGTTCCTCTCTAGGTTTCTTCCTAGGTTTTGGCCTTTCTAGGGAGTTTTTCCTAGCCACCGTGCTTCTACACCTGCATTGCTTGATGTTTGGGTTTTAGGCTGGGTTTCTGTACAGCACTTTGAGATATCAGCTGATGTAAGAAGGGCTATATAAATAAATTTGATTGGATTTGATGAGGCCATCCTGTGGTTAACATAAACTTGACCTGCTTTAGCTGGGTCAACGTGGAGAAGAACCAGGAATCACAAGTTGACTGTCTAATAGCTAGACAGTTAAAATGGAGGTCGGAAGGCATTGGATTAGGCTTGTTGTTGTATGCGTTTGTCTCAATCCCAATACTACTCCCCAGCAAAGCCTAAATTCATATGTCTAGCGGCATGTACTAGAGTAGCTACTGAACGTCCTGGCCTATTAATGTTTTTGAAACTATTCATGGCAACGTTGTGTGGTGGATGTGTATTTGGTTGCTTGGCCGACACTTATTAGTTGGGTCTGAGATAAAGTACGACTGTATAACTTATCTCTGAGCTGCGCCCAATGCAGGACAAATGCCCCTTTGTCCTCTTGTTGTTACATCATAACATATTTTGCTCTAGTCTCTAGTCTAGGCTATAATATGACGTCTCTAGTCTAGGCTATAATATGACGATAACACTGTATGAGATTGACAAAGATACATGTATTCCATGTAGACTATTATATGTATGTTATTCCATGGAGACTATTATATGTACTTTATTCCATGTAGACTATTATATGTACGTTATTCCATGTAGACTATTATATGTACATTATTCCATGTAGACTATTATATGTACGTTATTCCATGTTGACTATTATATGTACGTTATTCCATGTTGACTATTATATGTACGTTATTACATGTAGACTATTATATGTACGTTATTACATGTAGACTATTAAAGTGGCTAGTGATACATGTATTACATAAAGATGCAGTAGATGATAGAGTACAGTATATACGTATACATATGAGATGAATGATGTAGGGTATGTAAACATTATATTAGGTAGCATTGTTTAAAGTGGCTAGTGATATATTTTACATAATTTCCCATCAATTCCCATTATTAAAGTGGCTGGAGTTGAGTCAGTGTGTTGGCAGCAGCCACTCAATGTTAGTGGTGGCTGTTTAACAGTCTGATGGCCTTGAGATATAAGCTGTTTTTCAGTCTCTCGGTCCCAGCTTTGATGCACCTGTACTGACCTCGCCTTCTGGATGATAGCGGGGTGAACAGGCAGTGGCTCGGGTGGTTGTTGTCCTTGATGATCTTTATGGCCTTCCTGTAACATCGGGTGGTGTAGGTGTCCTGGAGGGCAGGTAGTTTGCCCCCGGTGATGCGTTGTGCAGACCTCATTACCCTCTGGAGAGCCTTACGGTTGTGGGCGGAGCAGTTGCCGTACCAGGCGGTGATACAGCCCGCCAGGATGCTCTCGATTGTGCATCTGTAGAAGTTTGTGAGTGATTTTGGTGACAAGCCGAATTTCTTCAGTCTCCTGAGGTTGAAGAGGCGCTGCTGCGCCTTCTTCACGATGCTGTCTGTGTGGGTGGACCAATTCAGTTTGTCTGTGATGTGTACGCCAAGGAACTTAACACTTACTACCCTCTCCACTACTATTCCATCGATGTGGATAGGGGGGTGCTCCCTCTGCTGTTTTCTGAAGTCCACAATCATCTCCTTAGTTTTGTTGACGTTGAGTGTGAGGTTATTTTCCTGACACCACACTCCGAGGGCCCTCACCTCCTCCCTGTAGGCCGTCTTGTTGTTGTTGGTAATCAAGCCTACCACTGTTGTGTCGTCCGCAAACTTGATGATTGAGTTGGAGGCGTGCGTGGCCACGCAGTCGTGGGTGAACTGGGAGTACAGGAAAGGGCTCAGAACGCACCCTTGTGGGGCCCCAGTGTTGAGGATCAGCGGGGTGGAGATGTTGTTGCCTACCCTCACCACCTGGGGGCGGCCCGTCAGGAAGTCCAGTACCCAGTTGCACAGGGCGGGGTCGAGACCCAGGGTCTCGATCTTAAAGGGTACTATGGTGTTAAATGCCGAGCTGTAGTCGATGAACAGCATTCTCACATAGGTATTCCTCTTGTCCAGATGGGTTAGGGCAGTGTGCAGTGTGCAGTGTGGTTGAGATTGCATCGTCTGTGGACTTATTTGGGCGGTAAGCAAATTGGAGTGGGTCTAGGGTGTCAGGTAGGGTGGAGGTGATATATATATATATATATATATATATATATATATATATATATATATATATATATCCCATTTAGCAGACGCTTTTGTCCAAAGCGACTTACAAGTCGGCTGGGGCCACTACTTTTGCATATGGGTGGCCCCAGTGGGAAAAGAACCCACGACGCTTGGCGTTGCAAGCGCCATGCTCTACCGACTGAGCCACACAGGACCCATGATATGGTCCTTGACTAGTCTCTCAAAGCACTTCATGATGACAGAAGTGAGTGCTATGGGGCGGTAGTCGTTTAGCTCAGTTACCTTAGCTTTCTTGGGTACAGGAACAATGGTGGCCCTCTTGAAGCATGAGGGAACAGCAGACTGGGATAGGGATTGATTGAATATGTCCGTAAACACACCAGCCAGCTGGTCTGCGCATGCTCTGAGGGCGCGGCTGGGGATGCCGTCTGGGCCTGCAGCCTTGCGAGGGTTAACACGTTTAAATGTTTTCCTCACGTCGGCTGCAGTGAAGGAGAGTCCGCATGTTTTGGTTGCGGGCCGTGTCAGTGGCACTGTATTGTCCTCAAAGCGGGCAAAAAGTTATTTAGTCTGCCTTGGAGCAAGACATCCTGGTCCGTGACGGGGCTGGTTTTCTTTTTGTAATCCGTGATTGACTGTAGACCCTGCCACATACCTCTTGTGTCTGAGCCGTTGAATTGAGATTCTACTATGTCTCTATACTGACGCTTAGCTTGTTTGATTGCCTTGCGGAGGGAATAGCTACACTGTTTGTATTCGGTCATGTTTCCGGTCACCTTGCCCTGATTAAAAGCAGTGGTTCACGCTTTCAGTTTCACGCGAATGCTGCCATCAAGCCACAGTTTCTGGTTTGGGAATGTTTTAATCGTTGCTATGGGAACGACATCTTCAATGCACGTTCTAATGAACTCGCACACCGAATCAGCGTATTCACTAGCCACTTTAACTATGCCACTTTGTTTACATACTCATCTTATATGTATATACTGTACTCGATACCATCTACTGTATCTTGCCTATGCCGCTCTGTACCATCACTCATTCATATATCTTTATGTACATATTCTTTATCCCCTTACACTTGTGTCTATAAGGTAGTAGTTTTGGAATTGTTAGCTAGATTACTTGTGGGTTATTACTGCATTGTCGGAACTAGAAGCACAAACATTTCGCTACACTCGCATTAACATCTGCTAACCATGTGTATGTGACAAATAAATTTGACTTGACTATTATATGTCTGTTATTACATGTATACTATTATATGTCTGTTATTACATGTAGATTATTATATGTACGTTATTCCATGTAGACTATTATATATTTGTTATTACATGTAGACTATTATATGTCTGTTATTCCATGTAGACTATTATATATCCGTTATTACATGTAGACTATAATATGGACGTTATTCCATGTAGACTATTATGTATGTTATTACATGTAGACTATTATATGTACGTTATTACATGTAGACTATTATATGTACGTTATTACATGTAGACTATATGTTTGTTATTACATGTAGACTATTATATGTACGTTATTCCATGTAGACTATTATATGTCCGTTATTACATGTAGACTATTATATGTACGTTATCCCATGTAGACTATTATATGTACGTTATTCCATGTAGACTATTATATGTACGTTATTCCATGTAGACTATTATATGTCTGTTATTACATGTAGACTATTATATGTACGTTATTACATGTAGACTATTATATGTCTGTTATTCCATGTAGACTATTATATGTACGTTATTACATAGACTATTATATGTCTGTTATTCCATGTAGACTATATGTTTGTTATTACATGTAGACTATTATATGTACGCTATTCCATGTAGACTATTATATGTACGTTATTCCATGTAGACTATTATATGTACGTTATTCCATGTAGACTATTATATGTATGTTATTCCATGTAGACTATTATATGTAAGTTATTCCATGTAGACTATTATATGTTTGTTATTACATGTAGACTATTATATGTATGTTATTCCATGTAGACTATTATATGTAAGTTATTCCATGTAGACTATTATATGTTTGTTTTTACATGTAGACTATTATATGTACGCTATTCCATGTAGACTATTATATGTACGTTATTCCATGTAGAATATTATATGTATGTTATTCCATGTAGACTATTATATGTAAGTTATTCCATGTAGACTATTATATGTCTGTTATTCCATGTAGACTATTATATGTACGTTATTACATAGACTATTATATGTCTGTTATTCCATGTAGACTATATGTTTGTTATTCCATGTAGACTATTATATGTACGCTATTACATGTAGACTATAATATGTACGTTATTTCATGTAGACTATTATATGTCTGTTATTCCATGTAGACTTTTATATGTTCGTTATTCCATGTAGACTATTATATGTACGTTATTCCACGTAGACTATTATATGTACGTTATTACATATAGACTATTATGTACATTATTACATGTAGGTTATATTGCTCTACATACATATTTTGGCAACAGTTTAAGCATACCTTGGTCTTTGTTTTTGGACTAGGACAAGGCAGCAAGCACTGTTAATCCAATTAATCATGAGTAGAGCAGATGACTACTGGTAGCAAGATTAACCCTTTAGGACTTACAGTAGCCCCATACTATGTGTGTATTGTGGGCTACTTGGGAGAGGAAAATAGTTTGTTTCCCTTTTCCCTATGAAAATGTATATTCTAGTCTATAACTGTGAACACATATTGAGACCTATAACTGTGAACACATTTGTGGAGACCAGAGCAAGCCAGAGCAAAAGCAGAGGCAAATCAAAACCTTGTTTTTCACACAAGCAGATACATAACCAAGTCCTAGTCAATCACATTGGCTACCACCATTCGAGTCCGCTAGTTCAGGTAATTCGTTTCAAGATTGAGTGGCAGGCGCTTGCGCCTCCTCATGATTCTGACCTGTTGCTTACGTCACATCATCCTGACAACCTTGTATGAGTTCAGTCGAAGATTGATACTATGCCATTCTTTATGTTTGTCACATATGTCAACCTGGTTCTTATGCACAAATATGTTCGTGATATCATATGAGTAGAAACGTACCCAGCTTGCGACAGAAAAGGCCGCCAAAACAGCTCCCATAATATTCCAGTTTCGGCTAAATCTATAGCGTTTTTCTTCCAGTAACGGCACCCGTTACGTTTATGTCCCTCCAGGTTGAATTGTAAATGTAGTTACAATTAGAGTACCAACTTTTGAAAATTGTAAATATTTGAATTAAACGATTTTGTTGTCGTGTCGTACAGGCGAGCCCTACTTCTTCAACTCGCGCAATCGTCTATGCTTTCTTGGTTACTGCAAACAGGGATACTTGGGACGTCCACACCCTAAATCCTAACCTTAACCATTATCCTAACCCTAACCTGAACAACAACCCTTACCTAACCCAAACCTTAACATTTACTTTAACCGTTATAGATGTCAACTTCAGTGGGGGGACGTCAGAGTATGGACCTCTAAAGGATACCGCATAGCAAGGTGCGTGCTTTCTTTGCGGTGAATATTTTTTTACTATGCGTAACACCGGATGATGTCATTACGTTAACATCAGTACTGTCGATGCAAGGTCGATGTTGCTGTGGCTGTGGATTCAAATGTAATTTTACTTTAGAGGGAACCTTGTTGCAATCGGAATCATCCCGTAATGCTGTCTTTTATTGATGTAAAATCAAACGTTTGAATTCCAATCTCAACATACAGTTTAAGCTACAGTCGACATTTTAATTAGTAACCTACACAAACACAAATCTGTCATTAATTAAATGTAAATATGAATGATTTCCTCTGTGGAGGCTAATTGTCAGATGTAATTTACACGATCCTGATTAAATATATTGTAGACCTAATAAAGCTTCCATTCAACATCCCATGAGAAAACAACAACAACATAAAAAAACATATGTTGTCAACTTTAGGATGCCTTTAGTTAGCCTTCATGAACCCGAACCATACATTGGTAACAGTTCATTTGAACTGTACGTCATAACATGGTCATAAACATTACATAACAAATGTCAAAACCTGTCATGACATCTTATGTGACAAGGCTGTGTCATTTTGTAATCGTTATAACAGGAGTAATTACATAAGTTGACCAAACAATACTACTTACCCACTTAAGTAATTTTATGCCAATATTATGACACTGTTATGACGTTAAGTTCATAAAAAGTGTTACTCATAGCTACAGTGCATTCGGAACCTATTCAGACCCCTTGACTTTTTACACATTTTGTGACGTTATAGCCTTATTCTAAAATTGATTAAATAGTTTTTCCCCCTCATCAATCTACATCAAATTCCCCATAATGACAAAGCAAAAACAGGTTTTTAGAAATTTTTGCAAATGTATAAATAAAAATGGAAATATCACAATTTACATAATAACTATTCAGACCCTTTACTCAGTATTTTGTTGTAGCACATTTCTTAGTGATTCCAGCCACGAGACTTCTTGGGTATGACGCTACAAGCTGGGCACACCTGTATTTGGGGAGTTTCTCCTATTCTTCTCTGAAGATCCTCTCAAGCTCTGTCAGGTTCGACGGGGAGCGTCGCTGCAAAGCTATTTCCAGAGATGTTTGATCGGCTTCAAGTCCGGGCTCTGGCTGGGCCATTCAAGAACATTCATAGACTTGTCCCAAAGCCACTCCTGCCATTGTCTTTGCTGTGTGCTTAGGGTCATTGTCCTGTTGGAAGGTGAACATTCGTCCCAGTCTGAGGTCCTGAGCACTCTGGATCAGGTTTTCATCAATGATCTCTCTGTACGTTGCTCCATTCATCTTTCCCTCAATCCTGACTAGTCTAGTGTTACCAAACTTCTTCCATTTAAGAATGAATGAGGCCCCTGTGTTCTTGGGGACCTTCAATGCTGCAGAAATATTTTGGTAACCTTCCCCAGATCTGTGCCGTCTCGGAGCTCTACAGACAGTTCATTCAAACTCATGGCTTGGTTTTGGTTCTGGTTCTACCCCTTTGCAGAATCAACAGCGATGCCTCTGTAATAGGGCCAGACAGCTCAGTCTCCTGGTCAACAGCTCCCTGGTGTGACCACATTCACAACACCTTTGACCAGCTGAGCACCACAATCCTTGAAAACCTAAAGAGAGAAGAGTCATTAACAAAACAGATACTTCTCATCCTATTTCTCATCCTACCAAAACGGCCACCTTTACTGAAAGAAAAGTAATGTCGGCAACCATTACATTGGTCCAGTGGCAATGGTCCAAAGCCACTACACAACTCTAAACAATACATTAATTGCACTAATATTGTGACAAATGGTGCCCACAAACTGCTAGGGCCTACATAAAGCTGTCCCAACAGCAGAGCTTTCTTTTCAGCACTATGGAGTGAGTCCTTACCAAATCAGATCAAATTGTATTTGTCACATACACATTTTCAGCAGATGTTATTGTGGGTGTAGCAAAATCCTTGTGTTCCTAGCTCCAACAGTGCAGTAGTATCTAACAGTGCAGTTGTTATGTACTTGAGTGAAGACCCAAAAGCGGTTTTAACAGAAAACAGAGTTCTTTAATGAAAAACAGGAATGGCATAAATCCTCTTCCAACGTAGTCAATGGAACAAAAAGAACGTTAGTATAATGCAGGATGCACCTGCCAGGCAGACTCCGACAGGATAGGACAAGGTGGAAGCAAACGGGACGACAGCTTGCTTCTGGCATCAAAACACAAACAAGAATCAGACACTGAAAGTAGCAGGAACAGAGAGAGAAATAGAGACCTAATCAGAGGGGGAAGAGAGAACAGGTGGGAAAGAGTGAATAAGCTAGTTAAGGGAGATGTAGAACAGCTGAAGAATGAGAGACAGAGAAGGTAACCTAAAAAGACCAGCAGAGAGAGACAGAGTGAAGAGAAAGGACAGGAACAGACATAACAAGACATGACAGCAGTAGTATCTAAAAACGATTCACAACAATACACCCAAATCTAAAAGTATAAGAAATGAAGAAATATATAAATATTAGATTGAGCAATGTCGGTGTGGCATTGACTAAAATACAGTATATACATATGAGATGATTAAAGCAGTATGGAAACATTATTTAAACATTATTAAAGTGACTAGTGTTCCATTATTAAAGTAGCCAGTGATTCCAAGTCTAGGTATATAGGGCAGCAGCCTCTAAAGTGCAGGGTTGCATAACCAGGTGGAGTCCGCCTAGTGATGGCTATTTAACAGTCTGATGGTCTTAAAATAGAAGTTGTTTTTCAGTCTCTCGGTCTCAGCTTTGATGCACCTGTACTGACCTTGCCTTCTGGATGATAGCGGGGTGAACATGTTTGGCTCGGGTGGTTGATGTCCTTGATGATCTTTTTGGACTTCCTGTGACATTGGATGCTGTAGGTGTCCTGGAGGGCAGGTAGTTTGTCCCCGGTGATGCGTTGGGCAGACCGCACCACCCTCTGGAGAACCCTGCGGTTGCAGGCGGTGCAGTTGCAGTACCAGGCGGTGATACAGCCCGACAGGATGCTCTCAATTGTGCATCTGTTGTCACGCTCTGACCTTAGAGTTCCTTATTATTTTCTATGTTTGGTTAGGTCAGGGTGTGACTCGGGTGGGAAAGTCTATGTTTTCTATTTCTTTGTTTTTGGCCATGTGTGTGTTTCCCAATCAGAAGCAGCTGTCTATCATTGTCTCTGATTGGGGATCACATATAAGTTGTAATTTTCCTTTTGGGTTTTGTGGGATCTTGTTTTCTGTATAGTTTCTTAGCCTTACAGAACTGTGCGCTTTCTTTTTTTGTATTTGTTTGTTGCAGGTTTACTAAGTTATACGTTCGTTGTGTTGTTTATTGGTTTTTGGTGAAATATTAATAAAGGTAATGTACGCCTACCACGCTGCACCTTGGTCCGGTCATTCTCCAAATGAAGAGGCGCTGTTTCACCATCTTCACCAAACTGTCTGTGTGGGTGGACCATTTCAGATTGTCAGTGATGTGTAAGCCGAGGAGCTTGAAGCTTCCCACCTTCTCCACTGCGGTCCCATTGATGTGGATAGGGGCGTGCTCCCCCTGCTGTTTCCTGAAGTCCACGATCAGTTCCTTTGTTTTGTTGACGTTGAGTGAGAGGTTATTTTCCTGCACCACTCTCCCAGGGCCCTGACTTCCTCCCCATAGGCTGTCTTGTCATTGTAGGCGAGTTTAACTCGGGTCGGAATTGGGGCCTAACTCACCATCTGAAGTGTAACTGCCTAGTTACAGTTAACAGAGCCTTACTTGAGTGGTTAAAGTCACGTGATTCCATGAAAGTGAATATAATGTACACTTACTTTTTGGTTGTAGTTCTTTTTGAACTGTTTTGAATATGATTTGTTTATATTTTGTTTTAGAAATTGAATATGCCTATATACATTTTTTTAAATAAATTCCAAAGGAATTATTATTATCAGGAGAAACTTGATTAAAAGTGTTACAATTGCGCCATCTAGAGGGAATATAATATAGTGTTATTGACCAGTTCTAAAATGGAAAAGATTTGAAAAATAAACTCATCTTCAAGGTTATGATGTTTTTATTTGATAATTCAGGATTCTCCACTAACAAACAGCGGGAGTTTCATTTGATTTCAATTTGTGCCACATATTACATCCATACATTTTTTGTAATTTCCTTTGTTGTTGTAAGAAAGTAAGCTCTAAGAACAAGTGTAGCACAAGGTCATGAAACTACAGAATGCGGTGGTAGCCATGCTGGTTAAGTGTGCCTGATTCATGCAATCTCCGCTGAACAGTTGATGTTGAGATGTGTCTGTTACTTGAACTCCGTGAAGCATTTATTTGTGATGCAATATCTGAGGTGCAGAAAACTCAAATGAACTTATCCTCTGCAGCAGAAGTAACTCTAGGTCTTCCTTTCCTGTGGCGGTCCCCACGAGAGCCAGTTTCATCATAGTGCTTGATGGTTTTTGCGACAGCACTTGAAGAAACTTTCATAGTTCTTGACATTTTCTGGATTGACTAACCTTCATGTCTTTTAAAGTAATGATGGACTGTCATTTCTCTTTGTTTATTTGAGCTGTTCTTGCAAATGTGTGGACTTTGTCTTTGTAACGAGTGCGCTGAGAGTCGGGAAGCAAGTACAGGGAGTGAGTTTTTTAATGAATAAACAAAACAAACCAATAAACACGAAACACAAACAACGCACCGACATAGAACAGAGTCCAAGTGGAGTGACAGATATAGGGAAGATAATCAAGGATATGATGGAGTCCAGGTGAGTGAGGCACTGGTGCTCTTGACGATGGTGACAGGTGTGCGGGATAATCAGCAGCCTGATGACCTAGAGGCCGGAGAGGGAGTATATGTGACAGTCATTTACCAAATAGGGCTATCTTCCGTATACCACCCCTATTTTGTCACAACGCAACTGATTGGCTCAAACGCATTAAGAAGGAAAGAAATTCCACAAATAAACTTTTAACAAAGCACACCTGTTAATTGAAATGCATTCCAGGTGACTACCTCATGAACCTGGTTGAGAGAATGCCAAGAGCATGTAAAGCTGTCATCAAGGCAAAGGGTGGCTACTTTGAAGAATCTCAAATATATTTTGATTTGTTTAACACTTTTTTGGTTGTTATTTCATAGATTTGATGTCTTCTCTATTATTCTACAATTATTCTACAGTGTAGAAAATAGTAAAAAAATAAAGAAAAACCCTTGAATGAGCAGGTGTGTCCAAACTTTTGACTGTTAGTGTATATATAATTCAAAGGCAATGATTGATACATTTACAAAAATGTACCTTAGATAATTTATTTGAGAAAATGCATTAAAAGTCCATAGAGGACATATATTAATTTTAAAAAATGGTTTCCTCATTATGTTGAGATCATGACTGATTTATCTCATGATCACTACATACCAAAGGTTGTTTTGTTGAGATCACAAGATAAAACTGGTGATCACAACATAACAAAAATGTGGACACCTGCTCCTCGAACATCTCTTTCCAAAATCATGGGCATTAATATGGAGTTGCCCCCCCCCCCCTTTGCTGCTATAACAGCCTCCAATCTTCAAGCCAGTCAACTTCTTCCACACTGATCTTGACCAACTATTTCTGTATGGACGGGGTCATTGTCATGCTGAATCAGGAAAGGGCCTTCCCAAACTGTTGCCACAAAGTTGGAGGCACAGAATCATCTAGAATGTAATTGCATGCTGTAGCGTTAAGATTTCTCTTCACTGAAACTAAGGGGCATAGCACAAACCATGAAAAACAGCTCCAGGCCATTATTCCTCCTCCTATTATTCCTACTCCAACCTTTAAAGGTGGCACTAAGCATTGGGGCAGGTAGCGTTCTTCTGGTATCCATCGGGCTGCCAGATGGTGAAGCGTGATTCATCACTCCCGAGAACGCGTTTCTAGAGCTCCAGAGTCCAATGGCGGTGAGCTTTACACCACTACAGCCGACGCTTGACATTGTGCATGGTGATCTCACGCTTGTGTGCGGCTGCTCGGCCATGGAAACCCATTCCATGAAGCTCCTGACAAACAGTTTTTGTGCTGATGTTGCTTCCAGAGGCAGTTTGGAACTCTGTAGTGAATGTTGCAACCGAGGATACACGCTTCAGCACTAGGCGGTCCTGTTCAGTGAGCTTGCAGTGGCTGAGCTGCTGTTGCTCCTAGACGTTTCCACTTCACAATAACAGCACTTACAGTTGACCGGGGAAGCTAATTTGAAAGGGTGTCCACATACTTCTGTATATATAGTTGTCAATCCTGAACAATAATTCTTCACGTTTTACTGGTGAAACTGCATCGGCATGCCAATCATTTGATTGATCTCAATCAGTTTCATGGGAATATGCATTTATATCTTGAATTACTGCTTTGTGAGCGAATTAGAGCAGATGGTGTTAACAAACTCTTAGTGATCTTGTATTTTGTTTTAATGAAATACCATACGCTCTGCTGAGTTTTGGCGCATGAGAAGAAAATTGAGACTATTCAGCTTCGGCTAACTGCTAACCATCTTAAAATCTCGTTAGAAATTAGGAGGTGTTTTTTGGTGTAACAGTAACGTTATTAGGCCCTACTCTACCATACTATTATATTTGTTCTCTTATGTAAAATATGAATGAATCATTATGTGATCTTGCAAGCATTGAATCAAGCATTGACTCAGCTTCGATCTAACTTTGCCAAACAACCACCATTGTGAGAAGTGATACTCTTCCACTGGCAATAACAATAATAAGTGATGAGGAGGACTATTAGGCGTAGGCAACAGATCTTGATGAGTGTTATTTTAAACGATGGGAGCCCTTCGTGGTACTGAAATGACAGCGACAGGATCACGCAATGATGTTAAAGAAGATGAACCAACTTGTGGTGCTGAAGGACAGCTGAATGATAGCTATGCCATTTGGCCAGTTCAGAAACAAACAATAGTATACAACTACGTGGTATACCAATTTGCAGGCTATACCCTAAGCATTTTTGCTTGTTGCATTGTTGACGCCATTTCCGGTCACAACTTGCAGACTTGTTTACGTGTTTCTGTGCGTTTTGTGCGTTTTGTTGCCAACCTTACTTTGCTACCTGACAACTTTACGGTTTCTACTTTTTAATTACCGTTTATATTTCTGTTTTTTCCATTCAACTTTTTCACTCCAGACGCTTTATCTGGACGTGGTTCGTCAGAACCTCCAACAGCCGAAGCTAAGAAGTAACATTAACATGATGCCTTCTAATTTCAGTCACTGTACTCATAATATACAGGAGAACGATCGCCTTACGGAGAAGATAGCTGTGTTGCAAGCCCAGCTTCAGACACAATCGTTAGGCAAGGGTAATTTCAGTGTAGGAAAGGATGAAACAGCATCTGTGCCACCAGTAAGTACAGATAGTAACGTTAGTATAAATCCCCTCGCACGGTCCCCGCAGCCAGACAACTTTCTCATGGTTTCTGGAGGGAAATGCTGTAGGAATGCTCAACCGGTGTCGCTCATTCAGCCAACAGAAACTTTCAACCGGTTTTTCCCATTAAGCAGGGAGTCGGAGTCCAAGGCCAAGCCTTCTCTTGTCTCTACTCCTCCCGTTACGGGGTCTGAGACACCGAAGCTTCCCACCATTAGCTCTGACAAATTGAAAACCCTAGTCATTGGCGACTCCATTACCCTCAGTATTAGACTTAAAACGAATCCTCCAGCGATCATACACTGTTTACCAGGGGGCAGGACTACCGACGTTAAGGCTAATCTGAAGATGGTGCTGGCTAAAGCTAAAACTGGCGAGTGTATAGAGATATTGTTATCCACGTCGGCACCAACGATGTTAGGATGAAACAGTCAGAGGTCACCAAGTGCAACATAGCTTCAGCGTGTAAATCAGCTAGAAAGATGTGTCAGCACCATCTCCCCCTCCCAGTTAGGGGGAGTGATGAGCTTTACAGCAGTCTCACAACTCAATCGCTGGTTGAAAACTGTTTTCTGCCCCTCCCAAAAGATAGAATTTGTAGATAATTGGCCCTCTTTCTGGGACTCACCCACAAACAGGACCAAGCCTGGCCTGCTGAGGAGTGACGGACTCCATCCTAGCTGGAGGGGTGCTCTCATCTTATCTACCAACATAGACAGGGCACTAACTCCTCTAGCTCCACAATGAAATAGGGTGCAGGCTAGGCAGCAGGCTGTTTGCCAGCCTGCCAGCTTAGTGGAGTCTGCCACTAGCTCATCGATGATGAGGAAACACTGAGCGAGAAACGTCCGACAGGTACCCGACTCTCCATCGAAGCGTTCTGGGGGAGGTAAGTGGGGTTCCCGGGAAATTGGGGTGGCCAGGGAGGCTGTGAAGTTACCTTTGTGGTAGGCCTAACAGACAACCCATGAAATTGATCTAGCAATGTGTTCAAAGCTCAGTCATGGCATTCAGCAAAGGTCTGCAACCCTTCCATAAGACCATGAAGCAACTCCTTGTGCTTTCCAATGGTAGCTCCTTGGGGGGAGATGGTATTGTGGAGCTGGTCCAAGTCTGCTGGGTCAGTCATGGCCAGTTCTTACTATCACGTTTCAGGAGAAACCCAGATGCAGACAGTGTCGAAGTAACAAAGGATTATTACTTGAACAGAGGGCTGGCAAAATGGCAGGTCAACGGCAGGCAGAGGTCAGTAACCAGTTTGTGAAAGTTATGGGTATGCTTGTCATCAGCAGGAACTGGGGAGTTCGTCAGGATCAAAATAAACATGAAAGGAGAAAATCCCAGGAATTAGTTAAAAGTAAAACAGTTTCTAGAATATGATGATGATTCGTTTCATGCTTTTTTCCTTCACAGAAACCAAAGATAAAAAGAGAAGACAAGATGAGTTTGGTCTGTTTATAGTATGCATGCTGAAGGGGTGTGTCATCTACCATCATTCACATCCCACCATTCACTTCCTGAAGTTCTCAAAAAATTTGTCAACCCTTACTCACCTCATTTTGTTATAGCATCTTTAGTCCGACAGACGATTACTTGAAAACCAGAATGCATTGTATGCCAACAAACATGGCTCCACACATAGCTGGAATTAGCTTAGCTCGTCATAATCAGTACAACCTTCAAAAAAGTATTTTACACACATAATATCGGAATGCATGATTTAAAATTGGAACTTGAAAAACATGTGAATAAACAGTAAATATATCAATAATTACCACACAAAACATTTTCTGATAGTGATTTATTGATACAAATGGCGCGTGCAGGCAGTCAATCATGGTAACCTCTCACTCCCACTCTGAGGCATTCGGTGTTGTTGTTTAAGTATGTAGCTAATGAGCTAAGCTGTAGCATTAGCAATGTCTATCAAAAGGAGACAACTCACAAATGCGGAAATTCTGGAGATTTAAAAAAAAATTCTGACAATGAGTCTGAAAGTCAGGAATCAGATCCTGACAGTGACAGTGAGGAGCTGCCCCCCAGCCATTGAGAACCTTGAATCTAAGGACCCCTTGTCCACTGACAAAGTCCCTGTTCCCTTTGAAGATGCTGGTGGTGATGGAGGCAGACCAACAGAGGATGAAGTACAGGAGTTATGTGGTAGCTGGAAGGCTGCCATCCATTTCACCCCTCTTTGCCCTACTGTTTGCACAGATCCTATGGTTGCAACCCCCTTCTTTGCCTCCCTCTTTTTCCAAGATCGCTTCCTAGTTCTGCTGCGATGACTGCATTTCATCAACAATGCTACTGCCATCCTGAATGACCCGTTATACAAAATATGAAAAGTCAATAGCTGGCAGTAAAGTTGCATGACAAACGAGACGTCCATGTCCTCTCTAGTGTCCATACAGCAACCATGTCGGCCACAGGGAAGGTGGACCACCTGACGGGAGAGAGAAATCACACCAGACTGCGTGCTTGACTATAACTTCAAAATAGGGGAAAGTGGATAAAATAGGGGAAAGTGGATAATGACCAAGTGATATAAGAAGATATTTTCACATTTTTCCAGGGTAGCTTCAAAAATACAACAAGCCAATACTTCTCTGACGCAATTAGCATTGTTTTACAGAGCTAATAGAAGAATGTAGCTAGCTACATAAGCACGATTTAATATAACACCATAAAGGTTATGAAACCGTGTGTGCAGAACGGGAGATAAGCAAATGTCTGCAGACTTGAACTGCACAAACAATTGGGAAGTTTTTGGGGAATTTTGACCGGCAGAAATTTAATTTAATTGGTCAGCAAAAGTAAAAATGACTCCTTCGTGTGAATGAATGAGGCGGAACACACCTCAATTCAAACTGTTCTTAGAAAATAAAAAACTTGTTAGAAAATAATTTGAGATTGACAAGTTGAAAACAACCTATAAATAAAAACAGGCAGCATGCCTTGGTTTGAGGGCAGCACGGATTAAATGTACTGTTGCGTAACACTCACATTCTGGATTGGAGAGAACGTTCTAACAACACGTGCATAAAAAAAACTCACGCTGGGGGCGACTGTTAGAGGTATTTGGAACTCACACATGAAAGGGCTAATATATTGAAATTGTTTTTTTGCAGAGATATTCAAGAGAAGTGACTGCAATTTATTTGTTCAGTCACCTCCATCCCCTCTGTTTGGAGGACAACTTTATTACTATGGCTAGGTAGGTAACCAAAACCAAGGGCTCTATTAATTCCATAGCGTGATTAAAGGCAATGTTCCCGCTGTCGCAGAGACTACATTCACGGTTATTCCTGGTTATGCCTGGTTATTCTTTAAAAGTGCTTTCCTCACCATCTTCAAGAAGCATGACCCATTCAAAAAAATCTAGAACTAAGAACAGATATAGCCCTTGATTCACTCCAGACTTGACTGCCCTTGACCAGCACAAAAACATCCTGTGGCGTACTGCAATAGCATCGAATAGCCTCCACGATATGCAACTTTTCAGGGAAGTTAGGAACCAGTATACACAGGCAGATATGAAAGCAAAGGCTAGCTTTTTCAAACAGAAATTTGCATCTTGTAGCAAAAACTGCAAAAAGTTCCGGGACACTGTAAAGTCCATGGAAAATAAGAGCACCTCTTCCCAGGTGCCCACTGCACTGAGGCTAGGAAACACTGTCACCACCGATAAATCTACAATAATTTCAATAATAATTTTTCTATGGCTGTCCATTTTTTTTTACCTGGCTAACCCTACCCTGGTGAACAGCACTGCACCCCCCACAGAAACTTGCCCATGCCTCCCCCATTTCTCCTTCACCCAAATCCAGATAGCTGATGTTCTGAGAGTTGCAAAATCTGGACCCCTACAAATCAGCTGGGCTAGACAATCTGGACCCTCTCTTTCTAAAATTATCTGCCGCAATTGTTGCATTACTAGCCTGTTCAACCTCTCTTTCATATCGTCTGAGATCCCTAAAGATTGGAAAGCTGCTGCGGTCATCCACCTCTTCAAAGGGGAAGACATTCTATACCCAAACTGTCACAGACCTATATCTATCCTACCCTGCCTTTCTAAAGTCTTCGAAAGCCAAGTTAACAAACAGATCACCGACCATTTCGAATTCCACCGTACCTTCTCGCTATGCAATCTGGTTTCTGAGCAAGACATGAGTGCAGCTCAGGCACGCTCAAGGTCCTAAACTATATCATAACCGCAATCAATAAAAGACAATACTGTGCAGCCGTCTTCATCGACCTGGCTAAAGCTTTCGACTCTGTCAATCACTGCATTCTTATCGGCAGACTCAACAGCCTTGGTTTCTCAGATGACTGCCTTGCCTGGTTCACCAACTACTACTCCAGCAGGTATATTTCACTGGTCATCCTCAAAGCCAACTCCTCCTTTGACCACCTTTCCTTCCAGTTCTCTGCTGCCAATGACTGGAATGAATTGCAAAAATCCCTGTAGCTGGAGTCTTTTATCTCCCTCACTAACTTTAAGCATCAGCTGTCAGAGCAGCTTACAGAACATTGCACCTGTACACAGCCCATCTGTAAATAGCCTACCCAACTACCTCATCCTCATATTGTTATTGTTTTTTGTTGTTGCTCCTGTGCACCCCAGTATCTCTACTTGCACATTTATCTTCTGCACATCTATCACTCCAGTGTTTCAATGCTTGTTTTTCCCATGTGTAACTCTGTGTTGTTTGTGTCGCACTGCTTTGCTTTATCTTGGCCAGGTTACAGTTGTAAATGAGAACTTGTTCTCAACTGGCCTACCTGATTAAATAAAGGTGAAATAAAAAAAATAAAAAACGGTAAACGCTGCATATGTCGGCTCAGTCGGAAATTATCTTTACACTTTAACATGGCTCTTCCGCAATACTTTGGTGATACGGATTTAATCTAGCCCCCCATCTAGCGGTCTCTCCTTGTCTGTAGACTGCTTGGCAGCATAAGGAAACAAACAAAAATTTAATTTTGTGATTTGGGTGAACTATCCCTTTAACCCTGTCAATCACACAAATCTTGCAATGAGTTCTGAGAAAAAAATCACTTCTTTACCACAAAACCTAGAGAAGGGCCAAAGGATGTGTGTGGATTCAACATACCTGCAGGTGTTCAAATCTAGATTGACGGTGTTCACAATTGTAGGTTTTTGCGCACTCTGTGAAACACACACACACAGAGAGAGAGAAATGCATCATATGACCTCCCCCAGAGAGAAACTGTGAAGTCATGGGGTAGAAGCTGCTTTGTGGCGTTATGTTATTGTAACGGCAGATGCTTGAGAATGTTTCAGCAGACAGCGTCATTTATAGTTCCTTCATACTGTATTGGTGGTCAAAACTACATCCAACTTTGAGGAAAAGGCTTGTTTTTGGAAGCAGGGAAGCAAACAGTAGTCTAGTCTTTGGTCTGTCTTTGGTAGACAGATGTGGCAAAGTCTGTTACAAGTTGTAAGTGTAGAACAGTACTGGTCATAAAACATTTTTAGCTACATTGGTGGGGCATTGTACCCCTACAATGTAAAGTACTTTGCAACCTAGTGAGGAGGAAAAATGTAAACGCAATTCATGATCATTATCTTTCAGGTGTCTTGTATGATTACATTGAATTGATATGAGTGTGCCCATCTAAAGTCAAATAGTTATGTATGGACAAGCTTGTTATTGCTTGTGTGGGAATGCTGTGTGGCAATTTATTGTATGCTTAGAGAAATCTGTCAAATCCATTTGATTCCTTATTGAAAATATGTTTCATTATGACCTGCCCTGCCTTTACACTGTGGTGCATTGAGACAACAATAGCAGATTTTTCACATGCAATACATAGACATAGGCAAGCGTGTGCTAATTATTGACACATATCTACAGGCTTCTGAGGGCTAAGCTGTTGCCTTAGAACAACCACAAGTTTCATCACAGTGAAAATAGCTCCAATCAAATCAAATTTTATTGGTCACATACACATGGTTAGCAGATGTTATTGCGAGTGTAGCGAAATGCTTGAACACTTCAGCTGTACTTGTAGTGGTTGAGAGTCGCTTAAACTCGACACCCAGAACAGAATCTCGCCGTCTCATATTTAAATGTTAAAGTCTGTCACAAGGGACTAAAAGTCACTCTTACCAAAGTTTGGGCATACAGTAGAAGTTACCTTGGTGAACCTCTGTCTATTCCACAGTGCCAACAAAACACCAGGTCAAAGCAGGAACATCATCCCGGTAAGAAATACAGACAATTTAACTCAGCCACGACCAATCACAAGCACAATTCACCACGTCAATACACAGTATATGGACTTCAGTCTAAACTGCCCCCAAAAGCCATGAAAGTCTTTGGAAAAAGTGCTTGGCTTGGAGAGAAAGAGAGAGAGAGCGTGAGACTAAGGAAATGGGTAACAGGAATGTGGAATTACAACTATTTTTGATTCCTGTCCAGTAACTATTTACATTGCAGTCCACCGTCTGTGACATCAGAAGGCAGACTTTATAAATGAATGGACAGAGGCAGGCAGTTTGCTAACACACAGCATTAATGGCACTGCGGCTTTCTTGAGGAGACAAGAGAGAGCGAGAGAGAACTGGCTAACCCTTGAAGATGGACCGAAGAGATGCTACACTCCTTGGTTCCCTGCTGTTGTGTATCATCACTCAGGTGAGGGTTGACAAGCTCGAGAATTTCCTCAAGAATTCAAGTTGTCAAACATCTTTTATTTGCCGAAGTAAGCTTGTGATATTTTGGATAAGAAATGGAATTTAATGTTTGAGGGATGTCATGGGATGATGAACTTGTTTGCAGCATAGTGTATGCACTTGTTTTTGGTAAGTGAATATGGTGGTTCACAAACTGATGCTAAACGTTATCAATACTAATAAAAAACATCCATATACACTATCAGTGGAGGCTCATCAGAGGAAGAAGGGGAGGACCATTCTCCTCAGTGAATTTCAGTAAAATAAAAATAGTGAAACAATTAAAAAGTTATCCTTTTTAGATAAAACTATACCAAATATATTCACGTCACCAAATAATTGATTAAAACACATAGTTTTTCAATTAAGCTCTACAGTAGCCTCAACAGCACTCTCTGGGGTAGCACCATGGTGTTGCCGGGGTACAGCTAGTTTCTGTCCTCCTCTCGGTACATTGACTTCAATACAAAAACGAGGAGGCACATGGTGCTCACCCCATACCTTAGACTTGCACAGTAATTATGACAACTTCCGGAGGACATCCTCCAAACTATCAGAGCTCTTGCAGCATGAACTAACATGTTGTCCACCCAAACAAAAGATCAGATAATGAATTTAGCACTGAACGCATAAGCTACAGCTAGTTAGCACTGCAGTGCATAAATTGTGGTGAGTAGTTGACTCATAGAGAGAGAACGACAGAAGCAAGAAAGAGAGATAGAAAGCTAGCTATATTTTGTTGTATTTTTTTCACTTTCACTTACATAGCTAGTGAATGCAGCTAGCTAGTTTAGCCTACTCAAACATCCAGCTCCAACAGAAAGGGATGCTATGTTAGCTAGCTGGCTATGGCTATTCAACGTTGAAACTCTTCCAAGTCGAGGTAAGCTTTTGGTTTTATTAATTTATTGCCACCAGGGCCCGAAGGTGTAACTGCTAAACTGCTTGCTGACTATACACTGTACTGCATGATTGAAGCAGGTTTACTAATGCCTTAGTTCTAGTAGCTATGTTGACTATGACGTTAGCTAATATGGTGACAATGATGTAGGCTGTGTGGAGTGGTTTGCGGTTATGGTATGAATGTTTGGCTTGGAAAGGTTTCTTTGCCTGGTCACAGACAGCTGTTGTGTTGTGCCCTGAAGTCCACAAGTGAATGGAAAAGGTGAGAGACAGCGCGTAAATGTGAGAAGGAATTATACATTATTATTCAGTTGAAAAACGTTTCTTAAACGGAAGCAAATAGAAAGAAACGGGGATAAACATACTTGAATTTGTCCAATCGAAACTCTTGTTTGCAACTGTTGGACTAATGATTACACCCCAGATAAATTAGATGCAGGAATGAGTATACAAGGTGGTATTGAATGTGTCACTGTCTGTCACCTTGATTACAAAAACATTTCTGTAGACATGTGCACCTGCGCTGTAAACTTTCATTCGTAGGCTAAGTTGTAGCAACCTCATGATGGGTAAAGTGTCATGTACATTTGTAGCCTAAACCTGTCGATGTTACATTGAGCTGGGTGAATGGAATATGAATGACATTCATCCAATATGCTGTAATAGAATTAAGGCCATGCTCATAAAAAATAAGTGTTCTCCCTCATCTTAAACGGCACCTAACACCACTGATACACATCAATTATACACCAATAAATACATCGATGCACGTTGATTTGCCAACAATAAGGTAAGGTAAGGCGGGAGTTTATGCAGGAGGGCTTTGCGTTTGCACTGTAAAGAGTGCAATGCGTTTGCACTGCAAGAGGGCAGTATTTTACCAGAATTGTCGCAGCAAAATAATCCTGCATCAACAGGATGTGAATGTTTAGTCCATAGTGTTGCTTGATTGGTGGTTAGGCTATTAGCTAGGCTATTAGCTGAACAACAATTAGGCTACATGAAAAAAGTGCAATACTGTTAATAGTGCTGGGTTTCAGTGAGTGTATTTAAATCACAAAGCTTATCTGCATTTCCTGCAGTGAAAAAAAGTGATCAAATTAAGATTCAACAAACATTTAAGTGATGCTATGAATGTCCGGCATACGTTATTTTGTGCATTATATGTGTGCAATATATCCTGTATGATGTTCATGGTTAAAAAATCCCAGGTTAGACGATTCCCTTGCAGTTTATTCCCTGCTGATTCCGGAATACCTCCAATTGAGATTTGGGGAAGCTGTAAGGATTTGAACCCTACAGGTTACACAAACAAATACACACAAAGTACAGTAACATTTATAGTACAGTCATAGACAAAAAAGCCTTAACCCCTAGAGTCAACAAAAGGCTACCGGTGAAAACTGCAGTCTCACACACATTTGATTCACAAACGCTACTGCAGTTAATCATCCTACTGTCAACCCACATGTGTTAGGTGTGCTGCCAGCTATGCGGGGGCCCGTGTCACAACTGCCCCTGGCCCGCACCACGCTGCCCTTTGGGGGTGTCCACGGTGCTGGATGGGTGCCGCTGCTGCCAGGTGTGCGCCAGACAGGAGGGCGAAGACTGCACGGAGAGGTTTGTGTGTGACAGCCAGCAGGGCCTGCAGTGTGACTACAGCGCCAGCTACCCCGGTGGTCCTGGAGAGTGTGTCAGTGAGTACAGCGCTACCCTGTTAAACCGGTCCCAGGTCTGTTTGTGCTGTCTTGCCAACTGTGAGATATATCTGTTTGTGGTATCTTGCCAACTGTAAGATCCAACTACAAGACGGTTGGCAAGACAGCGCAAACAGATCTGGGACCAGGCGACAACTTTGCAGGGTACAAATACTGTACAAAGCCTCAAAACATTTCCATTATGTGATCATGGTAATGATAATAAGAACTCAAATGGAGTGAGATGTAAGAGTGTATCCCAGTTTTCATGCACAGCAAATCTTTGACTAAGATGTATGTTGAATGTTCTATTTCATGGCCATAAATAATAGGAAAATAGCCAAGAACTTAAGTTATTTAGGATTGGGAATGGCAGCCATGGGTAATAATCCCACAACATCCAGTTGGATACAACAAGTATTGCAACATTGATGTTAAAGGAAGCCATTAGAAGTGTTCAAAAAGTAAAAAAATATATGCACTCTGGATAAGTGTCTGCTAAATGACTCAAATGTTATTTTAGTACACATGTCTTCACCCTAGATTTGACACCACATACAGTGGCAAGAAAAAGTATGTGGACCCTTTGGAAATACCCGGATTTCTGCATAAATTGGTCATAACATTTGATCTGAGCTTCATCCAGGTCACAAGAACAGACAAACATAGTGTGTTTAAATTAATAACACACAAACAATTATACGTTTTCATGTCTAAATTGAACACACTGTGTAAACATTCACAGTGCAGGGTGGGAAAAGTATGTGAACCCTTGGAGTTAATAACTGGTTGAGCCTCCATTGGCAGCAATAACCTCAACCTCAACGTTTTCTGGAGTTGAGGATAAGACCTGCACAATAGTCAGGAAGAATTTTGGACCATTCCTATTTACAAAAAGGTTTCAGTTCAGCAATATTCTCGGGATGTCTGGTGTGAACTGCTCTCTTGAGGTCATGCCACAGCATCACAATCGGGTTGAAATCAGGACTCTGACTGAAACGTGAATACCATTCTTGTTTAGTGTTTTACGTATCGTAGACTTGTCAACAGAGTTGTTAGCATGTTCCAGAGATTTCTGTAAGTCTTTAGCTGACACTCTAGGATTCTTCTTAACGTCATTGAGCTTTCTCCTAGGGAGAGTATCAACAGTGCTAAACTTTCTCCATTTATAGACAATTTGTCTTACATTGGACTGATGAACATCAAGGCCTTTAGAGATACTTTTTTAACCCTTTCCAGCTTAATGCAAGTCAACAAGTCTTAATCTTAGCTCTTTTGTTCGAGGCATGGTTCACATAAGGCAATGCTTCTTAGAAATAGCAAACTCAAATGTTGTGATTATTTTTTATAGGGCAATGGAGCTCTAACCAACATCTCCAATCTCCGTCTCATTGATTGGACTCCGGGTTAGCTGACTCCTGAGTCAGGAGGACCAAGCACGCCCCCGTTCTCATCGACGGGGTTGTAGTGGTCGAAGATTGAGAGCTTTAAGTTCCTTGGTGTCCACATCACCAACAAACTAACATGGTCCAAGCACACCAAGACAGTTGTGAAGAGGGCACAACAAAACCTATACCTATTCTCCTCAGGAGACTGAAAAATTTGGCATGGGTACTCGGTCCTCAAAAGGTTCTACAGCTGCACCATCAAGAGCATCCTGACGGGTTGCATCACTGCCTGATATGGCAACTGCTCGGCCTCTGACCGCATGGCACTACAGAGGGTAGTGCGTACCGCCCAATACATCACTGGGGACAAGCTTCCTTCCATCCATGACCTCTATACCAGGCGGTGTCAGAGGAAGGCCCAAATAAATTGTCATATTCTCCAGCCACCCTAGTCATAGACTGTTCTCTCTGCTACCGCACGGCAAGCGGTACCGGCGCGCCAAGTCTAGGTCCAAGAAGCTTCTAAACAGCTTCTGCCCCAAGCCATAAGACTCCTGAACATCTAATCAAATGGCTACCCAGACTATTTGCATCCCCCCCATTTTACGCCACTGCTACTCTCTGTTATTATCTATGTATAATCACTTTAATAACTCTACCTATAAGTACATATTACTTCAATAACCTCGACTAACTGGTTCCCCCGCACATTGTCTCGGTACCGGTACCCCTTGTATATAGTCTCGCTATTGTTATTTTACTGCTGATCTTTCAGTACTATTACTTTTAGTTACTTTTATTTCTTATTCTTATTCATATTTTTTAAACTGCATTGTTGGTTAGGGGCTTGTACATTAGCATTTCACTGTAAGGTCTAAACCTGTTGTATTCAGCGCATTACGAGTAATGCAATGTGATTTGATTTTGTTTTGATCCGCTTCACCTAAAACTCAGCAAAAAAAGAAACATCCCTTTTTCAGGACCCTGTCTTTCTAAGATAATTTGTAAAAATCCAAATAACTTCACAGATCTTCATTGTTAAGGGTTTAAACACTGTTTCCCATGCTTGTTCAATGAACCAGAAACAATGAATGAACATGCACCTGTGGAACGGTCGTTAGAGACACTAACAGCTTTCAGACGGTAGGCAATTAAGGTCACAGTTATGAAAACTTAGGACACTAAAGAGGCCTTTCTACTCACTCTGAAAAACATCAAAAGAAAGATGACCAGGGTCCCTGCTCATCTGCGTGAACGTGCCTTAGGCATGCTGCAAGGAGGCATGAGGACTGCAGATGTAATGTAATGTCCGTACTGTGAGATGCCTAAGACAGTGCTACAGAGAGACAAGACAGTGAGAGGACGTTTCTTTTTTTGAGTTTACTTTAAAAAAGTTCACTCTCTCACTTCCCCATCTGTCTACCCATCTATTCCTCTCTCTGTGACCAGGCCAGAACATGCTGGGATGTGAACTGAACGGCATGCGCTTCGAGGAGGGCCAGACATTCCAGCAGTCGTGTGCACAGCTGTGCCACTGCCTGGGTGGCGGGGTGACCTGTGTGCCACTGTGCAGCGATGACCTACAGGTTCCTGCCGCAGCCTACTGCCCCAACCCTCAGCTAGTGCGCCAGCCTGGGAGGTGCTGCAGGGAGTGGGTCTGTGAAAGCCTGGACAACAACATTTACCCAGACACTATGGCTGCAGGTACAGTACTCGATAGGCAAAAATATGAAAAAATACTGATTAGGAATGATTAATAGTAAAAAAAATTTTTTTTCATTTTACAAGAATAATCTCAAAGTGAATAAAATAAAAAGATAAAATGGAGAAATAGTAAAAAAAACTAAAAATAATATCATTTGGAAAGTATTCAGACCCCTTTACTTTTTTTCCCCTCATCAGTTCAATCACAATTCCCCATAATGACAAAGCAAAAACAAACAAAAAACATCCCCCGGAAATATCACATTTACATACAGTGCCTTGCGAAAGTATTCGGCCCCCTTGAACTTTGCGACCTTTTGCCACATTTCAGGCTTCAAACATAAAGATATAAAACTGTATTTTTTTGTGAAGAATCAACAACAAGTGGGACACAATCATGAAGTGGAACGACATTTATTGGATATTTCAAACTTTTTTAACAAATCAAAAACTGAAAAATTGGGCGTGCAAATTTATTCAGCCCCCTTAAATTAATACTTTGTAGCGCCACCTTTTGCTGTGATTACAGCTGTAAGTCGCTTAGGGTATGTCTCTATCAGTTTTGCACATCGAGAAACTGAATTTTTTTTCCCATTTCTCCTTGCAAAACAGCTCGAGCTCAGTGAGGTTGAATGGAGAGCATTTGTGAACAGCAGTTTTCAGTTCTTTCCACAGATTCTCGATTGGATTCAGGTCTGGACTTTGACTTGGCCATTCTAAGACCTGGATATGTTTATTTTTGAACCATTCCATTGTAGATTTTGCTTTATGTTTTGGATCATTGTCTCGTTGGAAGACAAATCTCCGTCCCAGTCTCAGGTCTTTTGCAGACTCCATCAGATTTTCTTCCAGAATGGTCCTGTATTTGGCTCCATCCATCTTCCCATCAATTTTAACCATCTTCCCTGTCCCTGCTGAAGAAAAGCAGGCCCAAACCATGATGCTGCCACCATCATGTTTGACAGTGGAGATGGTGTGTTCAGGGTGATGAGCTGTGTTGCTTTTACGCCAAACATAACGTTTTGCATTGTTGCCAAAAAGTTCAATTTTGGTTTCATCTGACCAAAGCACCTTCTTCCACATGTTTGGTGTGTCTCCCAGGTGGCGTGTGGCAAACTTTAAACAACACTTTTTATGGATATCTTTAAGAAATGGCTTTCTTCTTGCCACTCTTCCATATGTTTGAAGCCTGAAATGTGGCAAAAGGTCGCAAAGTTCAAGGGGGCCGAATACTTTCGCAAGGCACTGTAAGTATTCAGACCCTTTACTCAGTACATTGTTGAAGCACTTTTTGGTCAGGGAGGTGACCAAGAACCCAATGGTCACTCTGACAGAGCTCCAGAGTTCCTCGAGATGGGAGAACCTTCCAGAAGGACAACCATCTCTGCAGCACTCCACCAATCTGGCCTTTATGGTAGAGGGGCCAGATGGAAGCCAATCCTCAGTAAAAAGCATGACAGCCTGGTTGTATTTTGCCAAAAGGCACCTAAAGGACTATCAGACCATGAGAAACAAGATTCTCTGGTCTGATGAAACTAAGATGGAACTCTTTGGCCTGAATGCCAAGCTTCACCCCAGGTGGACACCTGGCACCATCCCTATGGTGAAGCATGGTGGTGGCAGCATCATGCTGTGGGGATGTTTTTCAGCAGGAGGGACTGGGAGACTAATCAGGATTGAGTGAAAGATGAATGGAGCAATATACAGAGCGCTCAGGACCTCAGACTGGGGTGAAGGTTCCCCTTCCAACAGGACAACGGGACTTAGCACACAGCCAAGACAATGCAGGAGTGGTTTCGGGACAAGTCTCTGAATGTCCTTGAGTGGCCCAGGCAGAGCCCTGACTTGAACCCGATCTAATATCTCTGGAGAGACCTGAAAATTGCTGTGCAGCAATGCTCCCCATCCAACCTGACGGAGCTTGAGAGGGTCTACAGAGAAGAATGAGAAAACTCCCCAAATACAGGAGTGCCAGGCTTGTAACTCCATACCCAAGAAGGCTCGAGGCTGTAATCGCTGCCAAAGGTACTTTGACAAAGTACAGAGTAAAGGGTCTGAATACTTATGTAAATGTGATATTTCATTATTATTTTTTTTTATAAATTAGCAAAAATTTCTAAAAACCTGTTTTAGCTTTGTCATTATGGGATATTGTGTGTTGATGAGAGAAAAAAGGATTTGATCAATTTCAGAACAAGACTGTAACGTAACAAAATGTGTAAAAAGTCAAGGGGTCAGAAAACTTTCTGAAGGCACTGTATATATGAAATTTGTCCTAAAGACGCGAAATGTCTTACACTGTGAGATTGGGTTGCCAATATGTGCAATCAATTTCCAAGATGCTGGGGTCATTCACTCGTGACAATTGCGACATTCCCTTGACATTGTGGTGTCCTATAAATCATGATTCGGTTAAATTAGGACACAACAATTAAATTAAATTAAATTACATTTAAAATTAGTACACAACAACCTTGAGGGTTAAGTCGAGGCATAACATTTTGAATGCCTCACACGGGAATGCCTCACACCCTTGCAAGCAACTCTTCTTCAACCCTGCTCGCCTCGCATGGACAAATTCCACAACGCCTCCCAACTGAATACTGTAACTACCTTGTGCAAACATTTTGAAAGGAGAACTAAAGTTGGCAATCAAGCTGAACTTTCCATTGTCTGTCCATTTGGTTTACAAGAACAATATTTTAAAAAACTTTACAGGTTGTCAAAGTGTAATGTTTTTTTGCATCTACAGCTAATCTGCAGGAGACATTTAAAATAAAGTGGTCCCAAAATAAAGATGTATTTTTCTTTCATTTTCTTTTACTTTTCTTTTAAATACTTAAAGGGTTACTTTGGGATTCTGGCAATGATGCCTTTTATCTACTTCCCCAGAGAGATGAACTCATGGATACCATTTTTAAGTTGATGTGTCCAGTATGGTAGTTTCACGATCCAATGCAAACTAGCATTAGCGCTGGAAGTCTATGACTGTAAGTCTATTGGTATCTGCTAGCATGCCAGTCATTGCGCTAATGCTAGTTAGCATTGTCTCTTGAAACTACTTTTAACTTCCTTCATACTGGACACATAAAAATGGTATCTACAAATTCATCTGACTCTGGGAAAGTGGATAAATGGCATAATTGCCAAAGTCCCAAAGAATTCCTTTAACTACAAATGGATAATTTTGAGTTACACATCACAGTAACAAAATAGAGAATCCCTTGGATCCCTTGGTCAAAATGTGGAAAATATGTAGCAACAATTTGGTGTGACGTTAAAGTCTTGAAGTAACTTAGGTGCTGCAGTGCAATTTACTGCTTGTTTGCCAGGATAAAACATCTTTAAGGCACAACACAGAGGAATTTGGATGTATCACTGATCTTTAATAAGCTTTATGTATCGGCCTCACAGCCTTCGTCAGAGCTACGACGAAGACCAGTGATACTATCAAGAGCAGTGTGCAGTTTATTTGTTCCACTATTGCCTTTTTGACAAAAGGGTGCAGTTTAATTGAACCTGCATGGCAGTGTTTACACAGGTCAATTCAGAGGGCAAAATAACATCATGGAATCGTTTTTAATACTATTAATAACAGGTAGACTATCGTTTTGGAGTAACCCTTTAATTGATACACTCATTATACCTTCATGAAATACCAGCTTTATGAATGTTACAGTATCATTAAAAAACGTTCTTAATAACAACGTTCTTAACACATGTTATGAATGGTTTCATTAATGTTTTATGAATGCCTTATGTACGGATACCCTCTTCAAGTAAAGTGTTACCCTTTTTTGTAGCTAACCGGTTGATGCTTCAACTGAAGACATGTGTGTGCAAGGAGTAGTTACATCATACAAATAGGCAGTTTGTATTGAATCCAGAAGTCACGTATATTTAAGCATTTAAAACCACAATATTCATATTCAATGGACAAGAACTGCACATAACATTTCCTTTGTGTGTAATAGCATAGCCATATCAATATCCTAACATAACAAACCCAATGAGTATACAAATGGACTAACAGCAGCACATTGCCCTTGTCTTTCAACACTACCCAGTGGAGAAACCACCAGAGAGGGAGAGGGTGCGTCACGGATTTCGTGGTGATGGTGGTGGGGCTCAGTCTCAGGGCCAGGGCCTGAACTCCAACTGCATTGAGCAGAGCACAGACTGGAGCCCCTGCTCCAGCAGCTGTGGCCCAGGTGTCTCCACCCGCAGCTCAAACAAGAACCGGGCCTGCCGCCTGCAGACCCAAACCAGACTGTGCCAAGTCAGGCCATGCCAGGCCACTGCCGTGCCTCGCAGCAGGTCGCATGTGGTGAGTGGGAGCAGCGGTCTCCGCCTTTCTTCACCTCAAACACTCTCAAACACTTTGCAAATACTCTTACTGCTGTCTGGCCATTTTGTTTTCGTGGTTAGATGAGGTAGAATGGATTGCCACTTGAGGTGGGTGGACAGTTTGGCCATTAGAAATGTTTTGCTTTCATTGTTGTACCTCACTTTTTGGCAAATGGGATGAATTACTGATATAATTTACATTGTACCTTTACTTAGATACAGCATTGACCATAAATTGACCATACATGTGTGCCATCAGAAGAACTGCATCATGAAGAATTGTATGGAGAGTTGTCAAAATGTCCTAATATTTCAAAGTCCATGTTGATCAACTAAAAGTTGAAGTAAGAGATCATTTAAAATCATTCAATGTTTTAAATTGAAGTCCACTGTTATGTGTATTGCAGGGAACTGGTGCCTGCGATAGTAGCTTCAGGTCTCCCGTGCCCATTCATCTGGAGCACCAGGGCTGTTTGAGCACGTGGGCCTACAGGTTCCGGTTCTGTGGCCTGCATTGTCTGGAAGGCCGCTGCTGCAGCCCCTACCACACCAGGACTGTCAACATGGCCTTCCGCTGCCCCCAGGGCAGGATGATCCACCAGCAGGTGATGATGATTGAGTCCTGCTCCTGCCACCACTACAATTGTCCCCAGTCCCCATTCACAGCCTACAGGAGAGCCATTCCCTGGCTTTAGAGTATAGGACCGTGGAGAGTGAAATAGCCCCATAGCCAGAGATGGGCAGGCCCTGTCAGTGAAGATACTGGACAATGACACACGAATAGGAATCGAAGAGTAGGGTAGGATTCAATCAAACTTGCACTGTGGGAAAAAACACATGGTTCCTGCGCTGTTGAAAAAGCACCATTAGTTTAACCCAGTAAATATAGTCAACTGCTTTGCATTGCTTAGAATATGTGTAATAACAGTGTTAACAATTTCCGCAGTGCAGGTTTGATTGAATTTCATCCTCTATTTGATTTTGAATATTGATTAGGGCCATTTAATTTAAATTAATACCTCCATCATCAAGATTCTTAGAAAATGTGTCTGTGTGTGAGAGAGAGAGACAGAGAGAGAGAACGAGAGAGAGAAAAAGAGTGAGAGAGAGAGAGAGGATGAGTGACTAGTTGATTGAGTGATGCATGGTGGTGGATGGAGGTGGAGGCCTATAGCGGCCGTTTCGGTTACCTCAAAGTAAATATGGAACTGAATGTACAGTAGGAAGTTACTGTAAGTAAAAGTAGGTTGGTGTCAACTCCAAGTTACCTTCATGCGCAAAGCTTAGCTGTCAGTCATCATTTCTATGAACTGTAAGTATTATGTTATTAGTCAAATTATTTTTTCAGTAATATTGTTATTACGCTACGTTACAATGAGGATAAAGACACCTGAATTACTGTCTTGTAGATTGGTATGGTTAATAATTAAAACATCATCAATTAAATATTTAAATTCTCACATTCATGCCTTAATAGCCTATTCACACTGGGAACACACTGGTTGAATCAACATTGTTTCAATGTCATTTGTCAACCTATTGTGACGTGGACTCTACATAGAAAATACATTTGGATTAGTAAAACGTAATCAACCAAGTACTATTTTCATTTTATTTCAACCAGCATTGTAAACATTAAAATTAGAGTAAAACTTAAACTTAAATACAACGACTTAACCTGACTCACAGGTTGTTACGCCAGTCAAATTTCAACATAATCATCAGAACTATGTAAACAAATTGTGTCGAAAATTCCACATAAGAAATATTTTTCATCCTATGCTCATGCATTCGGAAAGTATTCAGAGCCCAAGGGGTCTAAATAGAGTGTGCAAAGCTGTCATCAAGGCAATGGGTGGCCACTTTGAAGAATCTAAAATCTAAAATCTATATATTTTTTAACACTTTTTTGGTTACTACATGATTCCAAATGTGTTATTTCATAGTTTTGATGTCTTCGCTATTATTTTACATTGTATAAAATATGAGTAAGTGTTTCCAAACTTTTGATTGGTACTGTAAGTACTCAGTACTTTGTTAAAGCACCTTTGGCAGCGATTACAGCACAAATCTACTTGGGTATGACGCTACAAGCTTGGCACACCTGTATTTGGGGAGTTTCTCCCATTCTTCTCTACGGATCCTCTCAATCTCTATCAGGTTGGATGGGGAGCATCGCAGCACAGCTATTTTCAGGTCTCTCCAGCGATGTTTGATCGGGTTCAAGTCCGGGCTCTGGCTGGGCTAGTCAAGGACATTCAGACTCTTGTCCTGAAGCCACTCCTGCATTGTCTTAGCTGTCTGAACCTTCGCGCCAGTCTGAGCTGAGCGCTCTGGAGAAGGTTTTCATCAAGGATCCCTCTGTACTTTGTTCCATTCATCTTGCTCTCGATCCTGTATCCCAGTCCCTGCCGCTTAAAAACATCCCCACAGCATGATGCTGCCACCACCACGCTTGGTGGAGTGCTGCAGAGATGGTTGTCCTTCTGGAATGTTCTCCCATCTCCACAGACAAACTCTGGAGCTCTGTAAGAGTGACCATCAGGTTCTTGGTGTAACGGTTTTCCTCCTCCTCTTCGTCTGAGGAGGAGAAGCGAGAAGGATCGGAGGACCAAGATGCGGCGTGGTAAGTGTTCATGATGTTTATTTTAAAGACAAACTGAACACTAAAATACAAAAACAGTAAACGTAACGTGAATAACCGAAACCGTGTGGTGAACAAACACAGACACGGAAACAAACACCCACAAACAAACAGTGAAACCCAGGCTACCTAACTATGATTCTCATTCAGAGACAACTAATGACACCTGCCTCTGATTGATAACCATGCTAAGCCGAAACATAGAAATCCCAAAATCATAGAAAAACAAACATAGACTGCCCACCCCAGCTCACGCCCTGACCATACTAAATAAGGACAAAACAAAGGAAATAAAGGTCAGAACGTGACACTTGGTCACCTCCCTGACCAAGTCACTTCTGCCCCGATTGCTCAATTTGGCCAGGCGGCCAGTTCTAGGAAGCCTCTTGGTGGTTCCAAACTTCTTCCATTTAAGAATGATGGAGGCCACTGCAGTGGTTAATTTCTGTGTTATCAAATGAGGAGAGACAAACTTATTACACAAGTCAGAGTTATACTTAAACTGAATCTTTATTAGTGAGAGCTCTGCAATAGCGATGGCTGGTCGACGAACCACACTCAGATGATTCGTTGAGAGCCCCGACACAAAGGATACAAAGACCTTTTTTATAGCAAAGATACACCCCCTTAGTCTACATAGCAAACAACAGGTGTGTGGAATGGGTCACAAGGTGAGACTTGATAATTGAGAAAGGAGTATCCCCCAGTCAGAAAGCATTTGCTATGAAGACTGTTCTTATTGTACAGAGTTTGGCCCAAGGCTCAGATCACATCCCTGGTACTTCATAGTACATAAACACCAACTCATTATATGGCATAAATCAATTGTCAACTCCAGATACCCCTATCTCAAGTAAAACCCATGTCCTTGACCACACGCCTAGATGAGCTCACAGATGAGAGTGAGCATCTAAGTCATACACAATCCCAGGATAGGTGCAACATCAGAGATGATGTACAATGGTTCCAGACACTACCCCACACATCCTGTCTCAGAACGTATCTCCCCCAAAGCCGAAGGAGGGAGTGACTGGGCACAGACATTGTGGAGACAAGTAATTGGTTCCCTATTAATCACGCCATCCCTTTACATGGTTTGTAATAGGTAAAGATACATATCCACATATGAAGACAATGTATCCTTCTGTCCTCTTCTCTTTCTGATATTATGTATAGCAACAGGGACATGTGATAGAGAAGCCTGACTTCTCCCATTTCTGGGCCCCAGGTGACTGAAGCCCATCTGAGGGAGGAAGTGCAACTGCCAACAACAGAGTCCAAATGGATACATTCTAATAACAAGAATTCAACAGTTCAATCATATAAGCATATTATGCAGATAAGATATCTTAATTATCTATGTTACTGAGCAAATTCTGATTATTCTGCCACACCACTGTGTTCTTGGGGACCTTCAATGCTGCAGACATTTTTTGGTACCCATCCCCAAATCTGTGGCTCGACACAATCCTGTCTCAGAGCTCTATGGACAATTCCTTTGACCCCATGGCTTGGTTTTTGCTCTGACATGCACTGTCAACTGTGGGACCTTATATAGACAGGTGTGTGCCTTTCCAAATCATGTCCAATCAATTGAATTTACCACAGTTGGATTCCAATTAAGTTGTAGAAATATCTCAAGGATGAACAATGGAAACAGGATGCAGCTGAGTTCAATTTTGAGTCTCATAGAAAAGGGTCTGAATACTTATTTAAATAAGGTATTTCTGTTTTAGATTTTTTGTAAATTAGCAAAAATGTCTAAAACCTGTTTTTGCTTTGTCATTATCAATCAATCAATCGTATTTATATAGCCCTGTGTACATCAGCTGATATCTCAAAGTGCTGTACAGAAACCCAGCAATGCAGGTGTAGAAGCACGGTGGCTAGGAAAAACTCCCTAGAAAGGCCAGAACCTAGGAAGACACCTAGAGAGGAACCAGGCTATGAGGGGTGGCCAGTCCTCTTCTGGCTGTGCCGGGTGGAGATTAACATAACATGGCCAATATGTTCAAATGTTCATAGGTGACCAGTAGGGTCAAGCAATAATAATCACAGTGGATGTCAAGGGTGCAACAGGTCAGCACCTCAGGAGTAAATGTCAGTTGGCCTTTCATAGCCGATCATTGAGAGTATCTCTACCGCTCCTGCTGTTTCTAGAGAGTTGAAAACAGCAGACCTGGGACAGGTAGCACGTCCAGTGAACAGGTCAGGATTCCATAGCCGCAGGCAGAACAGTTGAAACTGGAGTAGCAGCACGGCCAGGTGGACTGGGGACAGCAAGGAGTCATCAGGCCAGATAGTCCTGAGGCATGGTCCTAGGGCATGGTCCGAGAGAGAGAAAGAAAGAAAGAGAGAGAGAGTTAGAGAGCATTCTTAAATTCACACATGACCGGATAAGACAGGAGAAATATTCCAGATATAACAGACTGGCCCTAGCCCCCCGACACATCAACCCACTCAAGTGACGCACCCCTCTTAGGGACGGCATGGCAGAGCACCAGGAAGCCAGTTACTCAGCCCTTGCAACAGGGTTAGAGGCAGAGAATCCCAGTGGAGAGAGGGATGGGGTATTGTGAGGAACATTTATTAATACATTTTATAATAAGGCTGTAACGTAACAACATTTGAAAAAAGGGAACGGGTTTGAATACTTTTAGGAATGCTCTGTGATTGAAATTGATTTCATATTTGATTACACATATTTTATTTGACCTCGTTTCAATGTTGATAGTAAAAAGGCATGTTTGATTCATTGTAATTGTTTCAACATCATGCCATCAACCTAAATAAAGGGAATATTTAAATAAAATGTGAAGCCACAGTTCAACAATTCCTGCCTGAACAGTGACTACTGGTATATGAGGGGTAATGCACTTCAGTGAGAACACGTCTAACATCTAGATGCATACCCCTATGTACCCTGCATAGCTTTGGAAACACGCTGCGTTCATTTCAGCTGAGCTATCATGTCAACACATTTAGATGTTGAACATACTCATTTGCATAGAGGTAGGCATCTGTACGGTAGGCTTGTTCTTACTGAAGTGCATTATTCCACATCATTATCAGTAGGAGTCACTGTTCAGGTAAGAGTTGTTGGACTGTGGTTCCATATTTTAATTCAATATACCTCTTTATTTAGGTTGATGGCATGACATTGAAACAATGACATTGATTAAAAAATAACATTTTACTATCAACATTGAAGCAAGGTCAAATGAAATATGTTTATTCAAATATGAAATTCCACAAAACTTCCTAATATTGAGTTGCACCCCCTCCTTTTGCCCTCAATTTGTCGGAGCATAAACTCTACAAGGTATCGAAAGCGTTCAACAGGAATGCGGACCCATGTTGACTCCAATGCTTCCCACAATTGTGTCAAGTTGACTGGATGTCCTTTGGTTGGTGGACCATTCTTGATACACATAGGAAACTGTGGAGTGAGAAAAACACAGCAGCGTTGCAGTTCTTGACACAAACTGCCTGGCATCTACTACCATACCCATTCCAAAGGCACTTAAATCTTGTCTTGCCCATTCACCCTCCAGATGGCATACATACACAATCTATGTCTCAATTGTCTCAAGGCTTAAAAATCCTTCTTTAACGTGTCTCCTCCCCTTCATCTAAACTGATTGAAGTGGATTTAACACATGACATCAATAAGTGCTCATAGCTTTCACCTGGTCAATATATATCATTCTTAATGTTTTGTACACTCAGTACAAAGGATGCCAAATATTTGTTACATTTCTACATGACATTTTTGACTCAATTCCAATGTATAGATAGTTCTGATGATTATGTTAATGTAACAACCTGTTAGTCAGGTTAAGTCATTGTACTTAAGATTAAGTTTTCCCTAATTGCAATGTTTACAACGCTGGTTGAAATGAGATGAAAACAGTAATCTACTGGTGATTACTTTAAAAATATATATTTCACATCACAATAGGTTGACCATTGAAACAATGCTGACTCAACCAGTGTTTGCCCAGTGGGTTGTTACTCATATCTTGACTTGCAGTAATAATTGCAGGATACTATAACTCTGTTAATTTACCTTTCGAATACAGTATCACATTACCTCCTGTAAACGAATGGAATAATAATTATATCTAAGGAAATGGGTGTATACACTTTTAGTTTCACATTAGGTCGTCATGCGCAGCATGTTTGTGTACGGCTACGATTTCCGAAGTGTGTCCATGTTCAAGTTTGATCTCATTAGCTTCTGAGCGTCATCGATTGATATTCTTCTGCAATACGAAACACAGCTTGTGTCTTGACTTCACTCTGATTGAAAAGAACGAATATGAAAATGTCAGAGGACCACGAAGCGCACGTTCTCAACATTACCACATGTGCAGAAATTAACCTGTCTTTTACGCACAGATTTTTACCAGCTGTGTTCGTGCTGGTGTTTGTCGTCGGAACATTTGCAAACTTCTTTGGGTTAAAAACTGTTTTTACACGCTGGAAGAAAATTGGAAGTATTAACATATTTATTCTCAACCTTGGAATAGCGGACTTGCTATACCTATTTACATTACCATTTTTGGTTGTCTATTACGCGCTAAACAGTAAATGGATATTTGGACAAACATTCTGCAAGATCACCAGATTCTGTTTCAATTTGAATCTCTACGGCAGTATCGGGTTCCTGACATGCATCAGTATTTATCGATACCTTGGTATTGTGCACCCAATGAACGTGATGGGAAGAATCAACACTCGCCACTCGGTGGCAATAAGTTTTCTTGTCTGGATTTTGGTTTTTATTCAGATACTTCCCGATATGTTCTTTGACAAGACAGCGCCAAATTCCTCAGATGCGTGCTATGACTCCACAGCGGACCACTTTATCAAGGATTACCTGCCGTATAGCATTGGCTGGACTGTTACCGGATTCGTTATACCATTGCTCGTCATTCTTGCTTGCTATGGACATATAGTAGTGGTCCTTGCCACCAAAGCCAACGTCAATACTTTATTGAAACAAAGGTGTCTAAAACTAGTCATCATCTTGACTGTGTTGTTCTCAATTTGTTTTATCCCTTACCATGTTTTGAGAAATCTCAATTTGAAGATAAGGATTTTGAAAATGGAAGGCACCTGCGAAGCAAGCTTCGATGACATCTATGTTGCTCATCAAATCAGCCGCGGCCTGGCTTGCCTGAATAGCGCAATCAATCCGTTGATTTACTTGATTGGAAATGATGATTTCCTCATGCGCTTTCATAATGTCAGCAAACGAGCCAGGATGTCTCTTGTTCATTGGACTGGTGCTGTAATTTACCGCAAGGCAGATCCACCAACAGAAGAATTTCAACCAGAAAACTTTGACCAGCTAGTTATTTAAACCAATATTGTACCAAAGGCCTGTATGTAAATATGCTGTACTCTATGCTTTATTCATCATTCTCAGAGTATTTTATTGTGTTATGTGAGAGTCTGTGAGTGGCTGAATGAACTTGTGTAAAGTGATATACTGTTCCATTTAGTCAGTGATATGTAGAGCTATATCACTGAAAAAAACAAACTCAATATGCATTTCCGATATTACATAAGAATGACAGGTATTCCTGCATCCTATTACATACCAATGACTGAAGTATTCCTCTGTTGTCAATAAATAATACAAATGTGTCAAGCTCAAATGACTTTGTCCATCTTACCTTGTCCTTGAGATAATATGGTAGTATATCATGCTATCTACTTGGCTTCCCAGGGGAAACAAGATTTGAACTGAAGGCAAAAATCCCTCAACACCAACATGCACAGGAAATTGATGTCATACATGTTTATTAATTGCATATGACTTGTCAGTAGGGTTTTAGGTGCAGGTTAGAGAATGGGGACTTGAGGCTCACTTTATTTAGAAGACTCAGCAGACAGACATACACAAGGTTGCGTCCCAAAATGCATCCCAAATGGAACCACATTCCCTTTATAGTGCACTCCTTCTGACCAAGACCAATAGGGCTTTGGTCAAAAGTAGTACACCAGAAAGGGAATAGGGTGCCTTTTGGGAAAAATTATAGAACCTAATGACAAATAGTGCAGTAAAAATAGGAAAACAGAAACATTTTCTCTCAACATTACTTAAAAAGAGGGAGACTGTTTGACTGGCTAGAATGATAACACATAACAGTTTATACTCTGCATAAATAACTTTCATTTAACTTAAGAACAGTTGATAAAAACAAAGCCAAGTCTGTTTGTGCAAGCATTCGAGTACAAGAAGTTGATTGTTTGCACAAAACAGGCTTAGTGAAAAATCTCACTCTCCAGCAACACAAGCATGCAGTGATATTTCACTCCCTTCTGTTACCTTCACAGACCACTGAGAGCTGGGGTTGGCATTAGGGCAAGTCCTAGCGGATGACTGTTTGTGTTATGAGAAAATGGTGCCAAGAGAAGTCTAAATAAAAACATCTGCAATGCAATGTTTTGATCTATGACCTACACCTTTTATTGATAGAGTATGTCCTCAAACGGCAGGCACTCCATTGCGGTTAGCAGTTCAAGAAAACTGTCAGACTACAATTTGCCATTGACAGCATGACAATGAGTGGCAAAGGAGTTCACATGATAGCACAAACAAATCTGGGACCAGGCTAGAGCACTTCTATCAGTCAAACATACTGTAGAGCAGAGTTCCATGTACTAATTTATCTTAACCTTGTTTAACACTTGTCGAAACACTTGTTAAAGCATAACCAAAATAAACCCAGCCTGGTTTCCAGTCTCTGTTCAGCTATTACATTCCACTAATATTTAGCATGACAGGAGTGGCAATGAGTGAAATTATAGCTAAACAGACTGGTACCAAGGCTGCAATACACCCCCGTAAATACAGTAATAGGGGAAAGAAGCAAGCTGTATTGTGTTCAGACTCAACATGCAAAGACAAGAGAAACAGTGACTGTAAATGAAAATCAAGCCGATATTTCCGTTTCATCTGAAATACCCCCCAAAACCCACAAATTACTCATAGTAATTCCAGTCCATTACAATGAGCCAGTCCTCCTATAGCTCCTTCCACCAGCCTTCACTGATGTGGGTGTACTATACTGAAATGAAAGAGAGAGAGCTCAACATTACATTTAAACTACTCAATCAGTGCGAGGAGTGAAGTCTCTGATGGGCAATGACTAGAGCACTGAAGTCAGGTATAGTTTCTGACGTCGCTATGCACAGGATTTGCTGAGAGGTGAGAGTCGGTAAGAGATGATCTGTGCCTTGAATTGTTATAGTTCATCACTGAAAATGTCTGTTCACATACATAGGTTGACCCAAACAGTACAAACATCTTCTGAGCACGACTCCTAATCTTTGGAAAGTTTTGTTCATCAAGAGATGCATAGAACCTCGTCAGTGACATTGTTTTGAATAGTTCTCCAATCACTGCATCAGACTGAAGATCGATAAGCTCAAGTTTCAGGTCAGTGGGAGCGTTATCCACATTGAAGGTGAAAGGAGAGGAAACCAACAGCATGCCATTTTCCAACACTTTGAAATAATCAAATTGACGAGAAAACTCACCGTTCAAAGCACGCAGCAACGATGTATACTTCTCCCGCTGGTCACCTGATAGGCAACAGACTAGTAGTGTCGGAAGGTGGGTGAGATTGTTGGCTTCTAATTGGCGGGTCAGGAGGAATCATTTTCCCTTGAAGGCTTTGACAAGCTGTACATCTGATGTGCAAAAAGGCCCTTCCCTTGTAGTTTGGAATTCAGTTCATTCTTGAGGGTCATGATGTCCACAGTGAAGGCAAATCAGGCCAACCATTCTTTATCTTGCAGTTGAGGGAAATCCACATATTTTCCTTTTATTTGCAAAAACTCAGTAATCTCCGACTTCAGGTCCCACACCCTTTTAAGCACCTACCCCAAATTCAGCCATCTCACGTTTGTGAGCTAGGGGAATTCTGCATGACTTGAGTCTGTCTCTTCCAACAGTGAGACAAACTGCCTGTGGTTTAAAGATTTTGCTCTTATGAAGTTTATCACTTTAGTGGCTCTATCCACATCATGGCTCATTTTCAGAGCACATTTACAGATCACTTCCTGATGAATAATGCAATGCAGGAAAATAATTTGCACAGCTATTTTCAGGTCGCTCCAGAGATGTTCGATTGGGTTCAAGTCTGGGCTCTGGCTGGGCCACTCAAGGATATTCAGACACTTGTCCCGAAGCCACTCCTGTGTTGTCTTGGCTGTGCGCTTAGGGTCATTGTCCTGTTGGAAGGTAAAACTTAGCCCCAGTCTGAGGTCCTGAGTGTTCTGGAACAGGTTTTCATCAAGGATCTCTCTGTACTTTGCTGCATTCATATTTCCCTTGCTCCTGACTAGTCTCCCAATCCCTGCTGCTGAAAAACATCCCCACAGCATGATACTGCCACCACCATGCTTCACCATGATGCTTGGCATTCAGGCCAAAGAGTTCAACCTTGGTTTCATCAGACCAAAGAATGTTTCTCATGGTCTGAGTCCTTTAGGTGACTTTTGGCAAACTCCAAGCAGGCTGTCATGTGCTTTTACTGAGGAGTGGCTTCCATCTGGCCACTCTACCATAAAGGCGGGATTGGTGGAGTGTTGCAGAGATGGTTGTCCTTCTGGAAGTTTCTCCCATCTCCACAGAGAATCGCTGGAGCTCTGTCCTTGGTCGCCTCCCTGACGAAGGCCCTTCTCCACGATTGCTTAGTTTGGCGAGGCAGCCAGCTCTAAGAATAAATCTTGGTAGTTCCAAACTTCTCCCATTTAAGAATTATGCAGGCCGGGCCTCCTGAGTGGTGCAGCGGTCTAAGGCACTGCATCACAGTGCTTGAGGCGTCACTACAGACCTGGGTTTGTTCCCAAGCTGTGTCACAACCAGTTGTGACCGGGAGTCTAAAAGGGCATCGCACAATTGGCCCAGTGTTGTCCGTGTTAGCGGAAGGTTTGGCCGGGGGGGGGGGGCTTTACATGGCTCATCGTGCTCTAGCGACTCCTTGTGGCAAGCCAGGAGCCTGCAAGCTGACTCAGGTTATCAGTTCAATGGTGTTTCCTCTGTAGCTGGCTTCTGAGTTAAGCGGGCGGGTGTTAAGAAGCACAGTTTGGCAGGTCATGTTTCCGAGGATGCATGACTCGACCTTCATTTCCCGAGCCCTTTGGGGAATTGCAGCGATGAGACAAGATCAAAATTGGGGAGAAAAATGATCAAGGCCACTGTGTTCTTGGGGACCTTCAATGCTTAAGAATTATTTTGGTACCCTTCCCCAAATCTGTGCCTCAACACAATCCTGTCTCTGAGCACTACGGAAAATGAATTTGACTTGGTTGGTTTTAGCTCTGACATGCAGTGTCAACTGTGGGACCTTACAGGTGTGTGCATTTCCAAATCATGTCCAATCATTTGAATTTACCACAAGTGGACTCCAATCAAGTTGTAGAAACATCTCAAGGATGATAAATGGAAACAGGATACACCTGAGCTCCATTTAGAATCTCATAACAAAGGTTGTGAATACTTATGTAAAAAGGTATTTCTATGTTATTTTGAATACATTTGCAAACATTTCTAAAAACCCAGTTTTTGCTTTGTCATTATCGGGTATGGTTTGTAGATTGATGAGGATTTACATTTTTTAAATTTTAGAATAGGGCTGTGATGTAAAAAAAATTGGAAAGTGATGAATGTAAAGAGACGTCTGTTACACAAACAACAAAACGTGTAATAACATTTGGCGATTGTCATTAGGACAAAATTAATGACCCCACTGTTGTCCGCACGTGTCTCGGTTTCGGCCACTCATCTCTGCCTTTGCAACATGTCAGTGTTCTTGTTGAACCACATCATATTTTGCATAGGATATACCATCTGTTTTCAAGTCCATTTACAAGTGTTTCATGCCTCTGACATACAGTAATGATAGATCATGATGTAATAGCATAGAGGTTTTGTCAGGACCCGGTTACGAACCTGGGTCTCCGGAGTGAGAAACAGTCACTTAACCAACTGAGCCACGAATAGTCAGCAGAACCCAGAAGATGAGGCAGACACAGCAGTACTTAAGATGGTGTATTTAATAAAGTAAAAAGGAGAAGTCCTTCAATACAAAAATGGCAAATCCAAAAGGTGGTAGGAATAGCACAAAAAAGCCTCAAGAGAAACTCAAAAACAAAAACAGAATTCCACAAGAGCATCCACCGGAATCGACAAGAAAACACAGAACACTAGGGCTGGGTGCTAACATACAAACACAGAGCCCAGAACTGAGGGAAACTAAGGGTTTAAATACAATCAGGGGAAACGAGGCACAGGTGCAAATAATAATGGGGAACAAGGGAAAAAACATAAGGTCAAAAAGCACAATGGGGGCATCTAGTGACCAAAACCCGGAACAACCCTGGCCAAATCCTGACAGGTTTCTTGACATTTTGTTTTCATTGTTGTGATAGGTTCATGTTTTACCGGGACGCCATACCAGACCGCACCGCCTTACTTTCACCCCTGGGTTTTATGCACTTTTTGCTCAAGCCCATGCCTCATTTGACTACAGCCACACAATACATCCTCCCCTTACACATAACATTGAAGTAAAGTTACATAACACACTGTCTCCTTTAAATGTGATGTCTACACAGAGTCAGGTAACACATTGGTTTCTTCGTAGGTAATGACAATCCGTCATGTCACCTGCTTCATGGCCCACGTTCCATCAGGCAACTCTACCAGCTCACACCCAGGGCTTGAGTTGAAGGGGATGTTGCCAAGACGAACCTCCTCCCCCCAGTAGAGGAAAAGCTGCATACAGTCTACACTGCTGCTCTCTCGCTGCTTGTGGTTGAGGCTACTTCCTGACCTTCTTCCGCTTCTTCTTGTTCTTTCTTGTTTGAGTATTACCAGAGTTTATAATGGGGACTAGAGGAGTCATATTCAGGTAATATTGACTAGGCTCATTCACGACAGTATACAGGCCATGGAAGAACTGGGGCATTTTCAACTTCCATGAATTGAGTACAGATCCTTGTGACATGGGCTGTGCATTATCATGCTGAAACATGAGGTGATGGCGGAGGATGAAATGCACGACAATGGGTCACAGGATCTCGTCACGGTATCTCTGTGCATTCAAATTGCCATTGATAAAATGCAATTGTGTTTGTTGTCCGTAGCTTATGCCTGCCCATACCATAACCCCACCATGGGGCACTCTGTTCATAACGTTGACATCAGCAAACCGCTCACCCACACAACGCCATACACACTGTCTGCCATCTTCCATGTATAGTTGAAACCGATACATCTGTGAAGAGCACACTTCTCCAGGGTGCCAGTGGCCATCAAAGGTGAGCATTTGCCCAATGAAGTTGGTTACGGCGCCGAACTGCAGTAAGGTCAAGGCCCTGGTGAGGATGACAAGCATGCAGATGAGTTTCGCTGAGACAATTTATAACAGTTTGTGCAGATATTCTTCGGTTGGTCAAACCCACAGTTTCATCAGTTGTCCGGGTGGATGGTCTCAGACTATTATCCCGCAGGTGAAAAAGTCGGATGTGGAGGTCCTGGGCTGGCATGGTTACACGTGGTCTGCGGTTGTGAGGCTGGTTGGACGTACTGCCAAATTCTCTAAAATGACATTGGAGACAGATTATAGTAGAGAAATTATCATTCAATTATCTGGCAACAGCTCTGTTGGACATGCCTGCAGTCAGCATGCCAATTGCACGCTCCCTCAAAACTTGAGGCATCTGTGGCATTTGTGTTGTGTGACAAAACTGCAGATTTTAGAGTGGCCTTATATTGTCCCCAACACAAGGTGGATGGACAATCTTGGCAAAGGAGAAATACTCACTAACAGGGATGTAAACAAATTTGTACACAAAATGTGAGAGAAATAGGCTTTATGCGCTTATGGAAAGTTTTTGGGATATTTTATTTCAGCTCATGAAACATGGGACTGACACTTTACATGTTGCGTTTATATTTTTGTTCAGTGTATACAGATGCAAGATGTATAAAAGGTTCATTGCAGGGGGGCTGGGCATTTCCCACAGGCGGTTATTCATCGGAAGAACTGTATAAAAAAGAAACACCCCAATAAAACTTTTCTTAAAATTAAATGTTGGTAAAACAGGGCTCCGGGCAGCCGAGCGGAAATGGAGGAAAACTCGCCTCCCTGCGGACCTGGCATCCTTTCACTCCCTCCTCTCTACATTTTCCTCCTCTGTCTCTGCTGCTAAAGCCACTTTCTACCACTCTAAATTCCAAGCATCTGCCTCTAACCCTAGGAAGCTCTTTGCCACCTTCTCCTCCCTCCTGAATCCTCCTCCCCCTCCCCCCTCCTCCCTCTCTGCAGATGACTTCGTCAACCATTTTGAAAAGAAGGTCGACGACATCCGATCCTCATTTGCTAAGTCAAACGACACCGCTGGTTCTGCTCACACTGCCCTACCCTGTGCTCTGACCTCTTTCTCCCCTCTCTCTCCAGATGAAATCTCGCTTCTTGTGACAGCCGGCCGCCCAACAACCTGCCCGCTTGACCCTATCCCCTCTTCTCTTCTCCAGACCATTTCCGGAGACCTTCTCCCTTACCTCACCTCGCTCATCAACTCATCCCTGACCGCTGGCTACGTCCCTTCCGTCTTCAAGAGAGCGAGAGTTGCACCCCTTCTGAAAAAACCTACACTCGATCCTTCCGATGTCAACAACTACAGACCAGTATCCCTTCTTTCTTTTCTCTCCAAAACTCTTGAATGTGCCGTCCTTGGCCAGCTCTCCCGCTACCTCTCTCAGAATGACCTTCTTGATCCAAATCAGTCAGGTTTCAAGACTAGTCATTCAACTGAGACTGCTCTTCTCTGTATCACGGAGGCGCTCCGCACTGCTAAAGCTAACTCTCTCCTCTGCTCTCATCCTTCTAGACCTATCGGCTGCCTTCGATACTGTGAACCATCAGATCCTCCTCTCCACCCTCTCCGAGTTGGGCATCTCCGGCGCGGCCCACGCTTGGATTGCGTCCTACCTGACAGGTCGCTCCTACCAGGTGGCGTGGCGAGAATCTGTCTCCCGCCACGCGCTCTCATCACTGGTGTCCCCCAGGGCTCTGTTCTAGGCCCTCTCCTATTCTCGCTATACACCAAGTCACTTGGCTCTGTCATAACCTCACATGGTCTCTCCTATCATTGCTATGCAGACGACACACAATTAATCTTCTCCTTTCCCCCTTCTGATGACCAGGTGGCGATCGCATCTCTGCATGTCTGGCAGACATATCAGTGTGGATGACGGATCACCACCTCAAGCTGAACCTCGGCAAGACGGAACTGCTCTTCCTCCCGGGGAAGGACTGCCCGTTCCATGATCTCGCCATCACGGTTGACAACTCCATTGTGTCCTCCTCCCAGAGCGCTAAGAACCTTGGCGTGATCCTGGACAACACCCTGTCGTTCTCAACTAACATCAAGGCGGTGGCCCGTTCCTGTAGGTTCATGCTCTACAACATCCGCAGAGTACTACCCTGCCTTACACAGGAAGCGGCGCAGGTCCTAATCCAGGCACTTGTCATCTCCCGTCTGGATTACTGCAACTCGCTGTTGGCTGGGCTCCCTGCCTGTGCCATTAAACCCCTACAACTCATCCAGAACGCCGCAGCCCGTCTGGTGTTCAACCTTCCCAAGTTCTCTCACGTCACCCCGCTCCTCCGCTCTCTCCACTGGCTTCCAGTTGAAGCTCGCATCCGCTACAAGACCATGGTGCTTGCCTACGGAGCTGTGAGGGGAACGGCACCGCAGTACCTCCAGGCTCTGATCAGGCCCTACATCCAAACAAGGGCACTGCGTTCATCCACCTCCTGGCCTGCTCGCCTCCCTACCACTGAGGAAGTACAGTTCCCGCTCAGCCCAGTCAAAACTGTTCGCTGCTCTGGCCCCCAATGGTGGAACAAACTCCCTCACGACGCCAGGACAGCGGAGTCAATCACCACCTTCCGGAGACACCTGAAACCCCACCTCTTTAAGGAATACCTAGGATAGGATAAAGTAATCCTCCTCACCCCCCCTTAAATGATTTAGATGCACTATTGTAAAGTGGCTGTTCCACTGGATGTCATAAGGTGAATTCACCAATTTGTAAGTCGCTCTGGATAAGAGCGTCTGCCAAATGACTTAAATGTAAATGTAAATGTAAATCTAAAAGTCATTAGTTAAGAAGTGGAGGGTGTTCAATCAACGTGAGTCGAGGTGCAACCAAAACATTAGCTCATCATTGAAAAAGCAAAGGCGCAACGCTCGCTCACCAGTTTAACTATTAAATGCTTCTTAAAAGTAATTAGGTCATTTTAAAATCATCTGAAAACGAAGCATTTCACTAAATAACACAAAGACATGTCAAATCAGGTAATGACTGAAGGAAGTATGCTTTAAATTCATTTCCCTCAGTCATTAGTTGTATGTTTTGGTCACTCTCACTTCTAACAAGTGCTTGAGAGCATCAGAGAGACACATACTTGTTCCTGAGAGTCGTAGCTTTCAGGAATGGGGTCATAATATTTTGTCGCTTAAACCGCTACAATACTAGAGCCAAATTCAGATAAAGACAAAATAATCAACATGCTACACAGGTTGTAGAAACCTACACCCTCCACTTCTTACATAGGCTTAGATGTGATCCAAATTTCTAACATAAATAAATGAAATATCCTACAATATAGCTAATGCATTTATCGAGATTTTACTGTGATGTGTCCCATGTTATGCCCCAACATCTGTCTTGTCTGTAATATTGTTGTCACCAAATAAATTCAAATTTGTTGATTGTCTATTAAGTGTGAATAAAACTGAATACATGTTGTTGACTACACATTGGTTATTGTGGGGGATGTCTACACTGGCAATTTTACAAACTTAATCTATGTCCGGCCCTTAATGAGCAAGCACCCCAGACACCAGTCGTGGGGTCAATACCAAGTGCAATTGACTGCTTGGCATATTGATTGGCATATTTTTTTTGTGAACTGATGTCCGTGTAGTCTAATCTTTTTCATATTGTTTACCCAGAATGTGAACTGATATACATGTATAGTCTAATCCTTTTCTGTACACTAAGTGTTTTGTCCTTCATGTGATTTAATAAAATGTATGTGCTTTACATGCTTACTGACAAAAGCAACATAAAGGTTGAGAATTAAAGAAATACACTCCAGCTGTGGTGACGCTGACATGCTATCAATTACTATACAGTAAGAATATTTGGGGACTCCATTTAATCACATCTATTACAATTCCATGCTGCACAATCACAAATAATAACGAGGAAGGTACAAGGGCCTGAAGTAATGGAAACAACATATCAGTGTTATGCTGAAGTAAAATGTTATGCTGAAGTACTGAAATTCCCACAGAAGAATGTTTTTCTTAACTTTCTCAGAACAATTTGAGAACAATACTTTAAATAAAACCATGTAGGAAACATTATCATTGGTGTAAAGTACTTAAGCAAAAACATTTTAAAGTACTACTTAAGTAGATTTAGTTGGGTATCTGTACTTTACTATTTATATTTTTGACAACTTTTTACTTGTACTTCACTAATGAAAATAATGTACTTTTTACTTCATACATTTTCCCTGACACCCAAAAGTATTTGATACATTTTGAATGCTAAGCAAGACAGGAAAATGGTCAAATTCATGTACTTATCAAGAAAACAGCCCTGGTCATCCCTACTCCCTCTGTTCTGGATGACACACTTAAACACACATGCTTCGTTTGTAAATTATGTCTGTTTTGGAGTGTGCCCCTGGGTGTCCATAAATAAAAAAATAAAAAAATTGGTCCGTTTGCTAAATATAAGGAATTTGAAATTATTTCTACTTTTACACTTAGCCAAGGCTTGTGCAAGGCTACTTATAGGCCCAACATATGAGCATAGTAATCACTGCTCCAGTCAGTGTTCCTCTTTATCCAATGATCCTTACCAACAGGGACTTGAATCCTAGCCCTGTCCTGTTGTATAGGACCAATGAGATTAGGATTAACCTGGTTTGAGTGGCAGGAGGAAAACAATCACTATCGTGCCTCTCTCCGTGGCTCTGGCATTAAATTGACCCTAGGCACAGATCTAGGATCAGCTTCCTCTCCCCCAATCCTAACCATAACCATTAGTGGTAGATATACAAACCTGACCTAAGATCACCATCTAGGGCAGGGATGCGCAACTTTGATGGGGCTGGGGGCCATAAATAACCTGAACTCATCATGCGGGGCTGCAGGTAGCCTAGTGGTTGGAGCGTTGGGTCAGTAACCGAAAGGTTGCTGGATTGACTCCCGAGCTGACAAGGTAAAATAAACTCTGTCGTTCTGCCCTTGAACAAGGCAGTTAACCCACTGTTCCCCAGTAGGATGTCATTGTAAATAAGAATTGGATCGTAACTAACTTGCCTGGTTAAATTAAAAGTGGCTTGTGGGTCTGCGTCCATACCCACACATTCAGTCAGAGCCTGCCCTAGCCTTTTGGGGGCCCTAAGCGAAGTTACCTTCACAGACCACTGAGAGAATTCCTGAGGCAGCTGGGGTTGTTATTAGTGTCAGTCCTAACAGATACATGTTTGTGTTATGAGAAAACAGTGGCAAATGAAATCTGCAATGCAATGTTTTGAATCTATGACCTATGTCATTTATTGATAGAGGATGAAAACAACGTACACTCCATTGTGGTTAGCAGTTCAAGAAAACTGGCAAACTACATCTTGCCATTGACAGCATGACAATGAGTGACAAAGGAGGTCACATGATAGCACAAACAGATCTGGGACCAGTTTAGGGCACTTCTATCAGTCACACATACTGTACAGCGGAGTTCCATGTACTAATTTATCTCAACCTTGTAGAAACACGTGTTAAGTTGTTTGCCTGATTGCAGTTTCTCTTCAGCTATTACATTCCACTAATGCTGAGCATGACATGAGTGGCAATGAGTGAAATTATAGCAAAACAGACTGGTACAATAAACCTCCTTAACTACTACACTAGACAAGTGCCAAGGAAATAGGCATGTAGTGTGTGTACAGCGTTATGATAAGGGTTGGGTGGCCATGCAAGAAAAGGAAACACCTGCTCATCTCCGGCCGTGACTGTAAATGCAAGTCAAGCTGGTATTTTCATTTCACCTGAAATGGAAATGGTCTCTAGTTACACGTTTCTGGGAAATAAAACAATACGAGCGAGAAAATACCCCCCAAAACCCATGAATCACCCAAAGTAAAACAGGAAGGAGTATGGAGTTAATGAGGGGGAAAAGACAAAGTGACTGCAAAATTCTCATGAATTGTTTGTTGCTTCTACAGTAGCTCTGTCGTATATTTAGCCCTGTCCAGCAGACCTGGGTTCAAATACTATTTGAATCTTTCTTTAGGGTAAAGTATGTCTGAAATGCCAGGTGGACGGTGTTTGCATATTTGGGACTTTTCTACTGGTTCCATTGCAACATGCCAGCTCAATCAGGCACACTTAAACTATTTGAAATTATGTCAAATAGTATTTGAACCCAGGTCTGCTCTCCAGCTCTGGCCCCTTGTGGTCAAGGTGTCCTTTCTGTGCAGTGATCAACAGGATCTGGACGCTGCTCAATACCGTAAAGTAATCTGGAGTCCATGACACACTGCACTTCCTCTCTGGTTTGCATTTTGGCTCAGGCTATGGCAGTAAACAGGAATACACAGTTGAACAGCATGCTCCTGGTGTGAAACGTCCACAGAGGCTGGACTCAAGAACTTTAACTCAAATTAAACTGGAACAATCTCGGTATCACAACACACAATTCTTACAGTGCCCTTTAGTGCCCAGTGCCATTCTTGTGTAAGCAGTTATACACCCCCAATACGACCCAACGTAAAAACTGGGAAGGGCTTAATGCTGGAAGGTTCTAATGCACTACAAGCATTCACATATTTCACAATAACAAGGCCTTTAAATGTCACAACTCATACTTTTTTCCTTAACAGGCCTAGTTCAAAGGAAAACCTTGAGAGTTAGGTGTTAGCCAGACAAGTTCAGACCATACTTGGCATTTGAAATATGAAGACATCCAAGCACAGATTCATCCCCCTCTATCTGTCTGATACGTTGGAAGCTGGAGATTAGATTTTGTGTCCCAAATGGCAACCGATTTCTTATGTACTGCACTACTTTTGACCAGGGTCCATAGAGCTCTGGTCAAAAATTGTGCTCTATATAGGGAATAAGGTGTTATGAACTTGAGTGAAGACCCAAACGCGGTTTTAACAGAAAACAGAGTTCTTTAATAAAAAACAGGAATGGCATAAATCCTCTTCCAACGTAGTCAATGGAACAAAAGAACGTAGTATAATGCAGGTTGCACCTGCCATGCAGACTCCGACAGGACAGGACAAGGTGGAAGCAAACGAGACGACAGCTTGCTTCTGGCATCAAAAAACACAAACAAGAATCAGACACTGAAAGTAGCAGGAACAGAGAAAGAAATAGAGACCTAATCAGAGGGGGAAGAGAGAACAGGTGGGGAAAGAGAGAATGAGCTAGTTAGGGGAAATGTAGAACAGCTGAGGGATGAGAGACAGAGAAGGTAACCTAAAAAGACCAGCAGAGAGAGAGAATGAAGAGAAAGGACAGGAACAGACATAACAAGACATGACAGTACCCCCCCACTCACCGAGCGCCTCCTGGCGCACTCGAGGAGGAAACCTGGCGGCAACGGAGGAAATCATCGATCAGCGAACGGTCCAGCACGTCCCGAGAGGGAACCCAACTCCTCTCCTCAGGACCGTACCCCTCCCAATCCACTAGGTACTGATGGCCACGGCCCCGAGGGCGCATGTCCAAAATCTTACGAACCCTGTAGATGGGTGCGCCCTCGACAAGGATGGGGGGAGGGACGAGCGGGAGCGAGAAGAACGGGCTTAACACAGGAGACATGGAAGACCGGGTGAACGCGACGAAGATAGCGCGGGAGAAGAAGTCGCACTGCGACAGGATTAATGACCTGGGAAATACGGAACGGACCAATGAACCGCGGGGCCAACTTGCGAGAAGCTGTCTTAAGGGGAAGGTTCTGAGTGGAGAGCCATACTCTCTGACCGCAACAATATCTAGGACTCTTGGTCCTACGCTTATTAGCGGCCCTCACAGTCTGCGCCCTATTACGGCAAAGTGCCGACCTGACCCCCTTCCAGGTGCGCTCGCAACGCTGGACAAAAGCCTGAGCGGAGGGGACGCAGGACTCGGCGAGCTGAGATGAGAACAGCGGAGGCTGGTACCCGAGGCTACACTGAAAAGGGGATAGACCGGTAGCAGACGAGGGAAGCGAGTTGTGGGCGTACTCTGCCCAGGGAGCTGTTCTGACCAAGACGCAGGGTTACGAAAAGAAAGACTGCGTAAAATGCGACCAACAGTCTGATTGGCCCGTTCGGCTTGACCGTTAGACTGGGGATGAAAGCCGGACGAGAGACTGACGGAAGCCCCAATCAAACGGCAAAACTCCCTCCAAAATTGAGACGTGAACTGCGGGCCTCTGTCGGAAACGACGTCAGACGGAAGGCCATGAATTCGGAAAACATTCTCGATAATGATCTGAGCCGTCTCCTTAGCAGAAGGGAGCTTATCGAGAGGAATGAAATGAGCCGCCTTAGAGAATCTATCGACAACCGTAAGAATAACTGTCTTCCCCGCTGATGAAGGCAGTCCGGTGATAAAATCTAAAGCGATGTGAGACCACGGTCGAGAGGGAATGGGAAGCGGTCTGAGACGGCCGGCAGGAGGAGAGTTCCCAGATTTAGTCTGCGCGCAGACCGAACAAGCGGCGACAAATCGACGCGCGTCACGTTCCCGAGTGGGCCACCAGAAACGCTGGCGAATGGAAGCGAGCGTACCCCGAAGGCCGGGGTGGCCGGCTAACTTGGCAGAGTGGGCCCACTGAAGAACGGCCGGACGAGTAGGAACGGGAACGAACAGAAGGTTCCTAGGACAAGCTCGCGGCGACGGAGTGTGAGCGAGTGCTTGCTTTACCTGCCTCTCAATTCCCCAGACAGTCAACCCGACAACACGCCCCTCAGGAGAATCCCATCGGGGTCGGTGGAGACCTCAGAAGAACTGAAGAGACGAGATAAAGCATCAGGCTTGGTGTTTTTGAGCCCGGACGATAAGAAATAACAAACTCGAAACGAGCGAAAAACAGAGCCCAACGAGCCTGACGCGCATTAAGTCGTTTGGCTGAACGGATGTACTCAAGGTTCCTATGGTCAGTCCAAACGACAAAAGGAACGGTCGCCCCCTCCAACCACTGTCGCCATTCGCCTAGGGCTAAGCGGATGGCGAGCAGTTCGCGATTACCAACATCATAGTTACGTTCTGACGGCGATAAGCGATGAGAAAAACGCGCAAGGATGGACCTTGCCGTCAGAGAGAGAGCGCTGAGAAAGAATGGCTCCCACGCCCACCTCTGACGCGTCAACCTCAACAACAAACTGTCTAGAGATGTCAGGTGTAACAAGAATAGGTGCGGATGTAAAACGATTCTTAAGAAGATCAAAAGCTCCCTGGGCGGAAACGGACCACTTAAAGCACGTCTTAACAGAAGTAAGGGCTGTGAGAGGAGCTGCCACCTGACCGAAATTACGGATGAAACGACGGTAGAAATTAGCGAAGCCCAGAAAGCGCTGCAGCTCGACGCGTGACTTAGGAACGGGCCAATCAATGACAGCCTGGACCTTAGCGGGATCCATCTTAATGCCCTCAGCGGAAATAACGGAACCGAGAAAAGGGACAGAGGCGGCATGAAAAGTGCACTTCTCAGCCTTCACATAAAGACAGTTCTCCAAAAGGCGCTGGAGGACGCGCCGCACGTGCTGAACATGAATCGAGAGAGACGGTGAAAAAATCAGGATATCATCCATGTAAACGAAAACAAAAATGTTCAGCATGTCTCTCAGGACGTCGTTAACTAGTGCCTGAAAGACAGCTGGGAGCGTTAACGAGGCCGAAAGGAAGAACCCGGTATTCAAAGTGCCCTAACGGAGTGTTAAACGTCTTCCACTCGTCCCCCTCCCTGATGCGCACGAGATGGTAGGCGTTACGAAGGTCCAATTTGGTGAAAAACCTGGCTCCCTGCAGGATCTCGAAGGCTGAAGACATAAGAGGAAGCGGATAACGATTCTTAACTGTTATGTCATTCAGCCCTCGATAATCCACGCATGGGCGCAGGGACCGTCCTTCTTCTGAACAAAAAAGAACCCCGCGCCGGCGGGGGAGGAGGAGGAGACTATGGTACCGGCGTCGAGCGAAACCGACAAATAATCCTCGAGAGCCTTACGTTCGGGAGCCGACAGAGAGTATAATCTACCCCGGGGGGGAGTAGTTCCCGGAAGGAGATCAATACTACAGTCATACGACTGGTGTGGAGGGAGAGAAGTGGCCTTGGAACGACTGAACACCGTGCGCAGATCGTGATACTCCTCCGGCACCCCTGTCAAATCGCCAGGCTCCTCCTGTGAAGAAGAGACAGAGGAAACAGGAGGGATAGCAGACATTAAACAGGTTACATGACAAGAAACATTCCAGGATAGGATAGTATTACTAGACCAATTAATAGAAGGGTTATGGCGCACTAGCCAGGGATGACCCAAAACAACAGGTGTAAAAGGTGAACGAAAAATTAAAAAAGAAATGGTTTCGCTATGATTACCAGAGACAGTGAGGGTTAAAGGCAGCGTCTCACGCTGAATCTTGGGGAGAGAACTACCATCTAAAGCGAACAAGGCCCTGGGCTCCCTAACTGTCTGAGAGGAATGTCATGTTCCCGAGCCCAGGTCTCGTCCATAAAACAGCCCTCCGCCCCAGAGTCTATCAAGGCACTGCAGGAAGCAGATGAACCGGGCCAGCGGAGATGGACCGGAAAGGTAGTGCGTGATCCAGAAGGAGAGGCCTGAGTAGTTGCGCTCACCAGTAGACCTCCTCTTACTGATGAGCTCTGGCTTTTACTGGACATGAGGTGACAAAATGACCAGCGGAGCCGCAGTAGAGACAGAGGCGATTGGTGATTCTCCGTTCCCTCTCCTTGGCCGAGATGCGAATACCCCCCAGCTGCATAGGCTCAGCATCCGAGCCGGCGGGGGAGGGTGGCAGTGATGCGGCAGGTGGCAGTGATGTGGAGAGGGGAGCAACGGAGAACGTGAGCTCCTTTCCACGAGCTCGGCGACGAAGATCAAACCGTCGTCCTATGCGAATAGCGAGAGCTATTAAGGAGTCCAGACTGGAAGGAACCTCCCGGGAGAGGATCTCATCCTTAACCTCGACGTGGAGACCCTCCAGAAAACGAGCGAGCAAAGCCGGCTCGTTCCAGTCACTAGAGGCAGCGAGAGTGCGAAACTCAATAGAATAATCCGTTATGGATCTATTCCCCTGACATAGGGAAGACAGGGCCCAGGAAGCCTCCTCGCCAAAAACAGAACGGTCAAAAACCCGTATCATCTCCTCCTTAAAGTCCTGATACTGGTTAATACACTCAGCCCTCGCCTCCCAGACTGCCGTGCCCCACTCACGCGCCCGTCCGGTAAGGAGAGAAATGACGTAGGCGATGCGGGCTGCGCTCCTGGAGTAAGTGTTGGGCTGGAGAGAGAACACCACATCACACTGAGTGAGGAATGAGCGGCACTCAGTGGGCTCCCCAGAGTAACACGGCGGGTTGTTGATCCTGGGCTCCGGAGACTCGGAAACCCTGGAAGTGGGCGGTGGATCGAGGTGGAGTTGGTGAACCCGTCTTGTGAGGTCGGAGACTTGGACGGCCAGGGTCTCAACGGCATGTTGAGCAGCAGACAATTCCTCCTCGTGTCTGCCTAGCATCGCTCCCTGGATCTCGACGGCGGAGTGAAAAGGGTCCGGAGCCGCTGGGTCCATTCTTGGTCTGATTCTTCTGTTATGAACTTGAGTGAAGACCCAAACGCGGTTTTTAACAGAAAACAGAGTTCTTTAATAAAAAACAGGAATGGCATAAATCCTCTTCCAACGTAGTCAATGGAACAAAAGAACGTAGTATAATGCAGGTTGCACCTGCCATGCAGACTCCGACAGGACAGGACAAGGTGGAAGCAAACGAGACAACAGCTTGCTTCTGGCATCAAAAAACACAAACAAGAATCAGACACTGAAAGTAGCAGGAACAGAGAAAGAAATAGAGACCTAATCAGAGGGGAAGAGAGAACAGGTGGGGAAAGAGAGAATGAGCTAGTTAGGGGAAATGTAGAACAGCTGAGGGAAGAGACAGAGAAGGTAACCTAAAAAGACCAGCAGAGAGAGAGAATGAAGAGAAAGGACAGGAACAGACATAACAAGACATGACATAAGGTGCCATTTGGTATGCAGTCATTGTTTTGTGTAGGGCTTACTAAGGCCTCACATACAGTACTATTCAAAAGCTTTGCCAAAAGTGTGCAAAGCTGTCATCAAGGCAAAGTTGGCTACTTTGACAAATCTAAAATCTAAAATATATTTGGATGTGTTTAACACTTTTTCGGGTTACTACATGATTTTATTTGTGTTATTTCATAGTTTTGATGTCTTCACTAATAAAATAAAGAAGAACCCTTGAATGAATAGGTGTGTCCAAACGTACTGCATGTTTTTGTAGACATATAATAAATATTAGCATTTTCCATTTGTGAGAGAGGCAATCCCTGATGCTCTACATAACCTATATGATTGCATAAACATAGTGTGTTGATGTCACGACTTCCGCCGAAGTCGGTCCCTCTCCTTGTTCGTGCGGTGTTCGACGGTCGACGTCACCGACCTTCTAGCCATCACTGATCCATTTTTCATTTTCCATTGGTTTTGTCTTGTCTTCCTTCACACCTGGTTCCAATCCCATCAATTACATGTTGTGTATTTAACCCTCTGTTTCCCCTCATGTCCTTGTCGGAGATTGTTTGATTGTATGTTTTGTGCTAGTCATGTGTCGGTGTGCGAACGGTTTTGTACCCACTTTTAGTATTTTTTGTATATTTTGGTTTTTGGAGTTTTAGGAGCACTTATTAAACGACTCCATTTATACCAAGTTCGTTCTCCTGCGCCTGACTTCACTGCCACCAACATGCACCCATTACAGTTGAGTTAAATGTCAGATTGTTTGATTGTGAGTAATCCCGACCACAGAGATGCAATACCACACACAGCTTCAAAAGACTACCAATAATAGCATGGCAATATGTCTAGGATGTAGACATAACAATGTCATAACTACATATCAGACAAACATTCATTTTTTTCTCTGTATCATTAAAGGACTGGGCTCCAAAAAATAATATATTGACAACGTCTTTTATTAGAGAGAGAAAAAAAAATATATATAGCTATGCACTCATGCCCCACTAGCCCACTACAAGGGAAATATCCTTCTCTGCTCTTGCCTCCTGGTGAAGCCCCCTGGTGATAGTTTCTGAGCACCATGGTGTCCTTCCAGAATCCGTTGACCAGGCAGCAGTCATCGGTCCGCTTCATCGAACTCGTAGCACTTCTGCGCCAACAGGTTGTTGACCTGTATGCAGAATGATTCACAGGTCACTGTTCCGAGCTGGTTCCCTTCCTCCATGTTGGCCAGCTGGAAGAGCTTGTAGCAGATCTCAAACTGCTCCTTGGGCTCCTGCTCCTCCTGCCCCAGTGCAGCTGGACGCAGTCAGCCAGACTCTTTCAACCTAACTTGTTCTCCCCAATTAAGGTGTCACCAGCCTCCTGTGGTAGAAGTCACAAGCAGCCATGTTACAAGACAAGCTAATGGATTCTCAGTATTGATTCATTCTTAGCAGTAGCACCAGTAATCCATATTTCGGGCCACATGAAAATATATAAATCTTTACTCCCCAAATTACTGAGATTGTGTCCAGACAATTATTATATGATAGGCTACTAATAGCAGAAGATGGCAAGTGCAAATTTACAGAAGGCCTAGGCTTTCGGGAACAGTGGTCAAACAATGCACAGAGAAGCTGTCTTTTCTTCAAGTTGAACAATTCTCTATGACTAACAGATGGTGTACATTTGGCCTACTGTATTTCAAGTATAATAACTTACCTGCTCCGTCTAATGACTTGCCATTGCACAACAAATGGTTTGGAAACATCTGGAAGTCTTTGCAGAAATTGTGTTTTAAAAGGTGTGTTTCAAAATAACCATAGCCACGAACCCAAATAACATTAACATTGTGAGGTTATATTGTATACATTTTAAGAAAAGTTCTTGAAAATGTCTGAAGACTACAGCAGCCAGAGGTCTTCGTATCAGAGTGTGTGGAATTTTTCAGAAAGTATTCATACCCCTTGACTTATTCCACATTATGTTGTGATACAGCCTGAATTCAAAACGGATTATCACACAATACCCCATAATGACAAAGTGAAAACATGTTTTGAGATTTTTTTGCAAATGTATTGAAAATTAAATACAGTAATATCTAATTTACAGAAGTATTTACACCCTTGGGTCAATATACAGTATGTTAAAATCACCTTTGGCATCTTGGCTTTGCCAAGACTCAGCTGTGAGTCTTTCTGAGTAAGTTTCTCAGAGCTTTGCACACCTGGATTGTACAATATTTGCTCATTATTATTTAAAAGAAATATTCAAGCTCTGTCAAGTTAGTTGTTGATCATTGCTAGGCAGCCATTTTCAAGTCTCGCCAAGCTAATTTAAGTCAAAACTGTATCTAGGCCACTCAGGAACATTCAATTCTGTCTTGGTAAGCAATGTATTTTTGACCTTGTGTTTAAGGTTATTGTTGGAAAGCAGAGTAAACCGTTTTTTGTTCTAGGATTTTGTCTGTGCTTAGCTCTCTTCCATTTCTTTTTAATCCTAGAAAACTCTCTAGTCCTTGCTGATTACAAGCATACCCATAACATGATGCAGCTACCATCATGCCTGAAAATATGAAGAGGGGTACTCAGTGATGTTTTGTGTTGGATTTGCCCCCAAAATAACACTTTTTATTCAGGACAAAAATTTCTTTGCCACATTTTTTGCAGTTTTATTTTAGTGCCTTATTGCAAACAGGATGTATGTTTTGGATATTTTTATCCTGTACAAGCCTTCCTTTTTAAACTGTCATTTAGGTTAGTATTGTGGAGTAACTACAATATTGTTGATCCATCCTCAGTTCTCTATTATGTGTAAAGTGAAATCCCAGAGCGATTTCCTAACTCTGCGGCAACTGAGTTAGGAAGGATGTCTTTATCTTTGTTGGGACTGTGTTTATTGATACACCATTCAAAGCCTAATTAATAACTTCACCATGCTCAAAGAGATATTCAATGTCTGCTTTTTATTTTTACCCTTCTACCAATGGGTGCCCTTCTTTGCGAGCCATTGTTTAAACCTCCCTGATGTTCGTGGTTGAATCTGTGTTTGATATTCACTGCTCGACTGAGGGACCTTACAGATAATTTTATGTGGTGTACAGAGATGAGGTAATCCTTCAAAAATTATGTTAAACACAATTACTGCACACAATATGTTGCATGGACTCACTTTATGTGACTTGTTAAGAAAAGAAATCGCTCCTGAACTTATTTCGGCTTGCCATAACAAAGAGGTTGAATATTTATTAACTCAAGATACAGTATTTCAGCTTTACATTTTTTTATGGGGTATGGTGTGTAGGCCAGGGACACAAATCTAAATGTAATACATTTTACATTCAGTGTGTAACACAACAAAATGTGGAAAATGTCACGGGGCATGAATAGCTTCTGAAGGCACATCTTCATATTGCGTTCAAAATGGAATGTTTGATAACATCGATTATAATCAATAATTTGCAAGCTGCATCGGGCGCATAAGCATAACTGCCTGATATGGCAACTGCTCGGCATCTGACCGCAAGGTGCTACAGAGGGTAGTGTGTACGACCCAGTACATCACTGGGGCCAAGCTTCCTGACATCCAGGACGTATACAGTATACTAGGCGGTGTCAGAGGAAGACCAAAAAAATCAAAGACTCCAGTCACAGACTGTTCTCTCTGCTACCGCACGGCAAGTGGTACCGGTGCGCCAAATCTAGGACCAAAAGGCTCCTTAACAGCTTCAACCCCCATGCCATAACACTGCTGAACAATTCATCAAATAGACACCTGGACTCTTTACATTGACACCCCTCTCTTTGTTTTAAACTGCTGCTGCTCGCTGTCTATTATCTATGCATAGTCACTTTACAAATTACCTCGACTAACCTGTACCCTCGCACATTGACTCGATACTGGTACCTCCTGTATATAGCCTTGTTATTGTTATGTCATTTTCTTGTGTTACTTTTTGATTTTATTCCAAATATTTTTACTTTAGTTTATTTAGTAAATATTTTCTTAACTCTATTTCTTGAACTGCATTGATGGTTATGTATGTCAGTCACAATTGTTTCAAGGCTTAAAAATCCTTATTTAACCTGTGTAACGATCCTCTTCCTGTGAATGACTGGACCAAGGCACGACGTGAGACGTTTTCATGATATTTTATTAAAATCAGAACACTAGAACAAAAAATAACAAAGAGGAAAATGAAAAGTTCTGTAAGGAAACTAACAATACAGAAAACAACTATCCACAAAACCCATGTGGGCAAGAGATACCTAAGTATGGTTCCCAATCAGAGACAACGATAGACAGCTGTCCCTGATTGAGAACCATACCAGGCCAAAAACAAAGAAATATAAAAACATAGAAAAAAGAACATAGAATGCCCACCCTAGTCACACCCTGGCCAAACCAAAATAAAGAATAAAAGCCTCTCTATGGCCAGGGCGTGACAACCTGTCTCTTTCCCTTCATCTACAATGATTGAAGAATATTTAAAAGATGACATCAATAAGAGATCATAGCTTTTACCTGGTCAGTCTATGTCATGGAAAGAGCAGGTATTCCTAATGTTTTGTACAATCAGAGTATAAGCTCTGTTATATAATGTTATTACCATCATTTGTCAACAGAGCTGTTTTGCTTTCACTTTTACTTATAAATCTGACATTTCTATTGGATTCCACGTCAAATTTCATCCAACACCCAATTGATATAAAAATAAATAAAAATAAAATTATGTTGGATTTGATTTATAAACCACAGACAGCATGACTGTGGCAGTGTTAATATTTCACCAGTAGAGGGAAGCGTCTTTGACTTTACATTGTTATGTAGGCTATTTGTGTTATCAGCAACAACATGTCTTCCAGAAGCGAGCTGTAATGATGGACCTCTCTCACAAGGAAAATTATAACCCAAGAACCTCCTATTCAGACCCAAAAATACCAGAGAGAGAATAACATTAAAAAAATAATCCCTTAGTAAAAATAACTAAAGGTTCTTCAAATCACACAGTGATTATAGAGGGAAAATCACCTAAGGCACACCTGCTTTGCCTCTGCTTGTCAGCACAAATATTTACCCATACACTGCAAAGCCTGATGAGGTGAAATATGAGCATCAGGCTTACATGTTGACAGACTGTCTGTCTCGGTCTACGTCCCAAATTATAACCTATTATTCCATACAAAGTGAATTACTTTTGACCAGACCCCGATGAGCCCTGGTCAAAACATTTTAGTGGCGCTGCCATGCTAAATAATGTCCCCCTGATGACCTAATGATTCGAATTTTGGAGATCATTACAGCCTAAATTACATTATTTTCATCATCGCTATGCAAACAAGGCTGATTTCCGATGACATTTTCGCCATTCAAACAAGTTTTGTTGAGCTAATAAAATGAAAACATTACTTCCAACTACTTTTGGGTACCTTGTTAACATTACAACATGAAATACATATCTTAAACGTTGCTACGATCCGGAAATGGCAAAGAAAACGTGTAATCTGTTTGACACATTAAAGTTACTTACCTTGCAGATCAGTAAGTCAGCTCCATTCATATGCAAATCCATTTGATTCATATACTGGCTTGTCTGGCTGCCATGTTTTTATTATAACCTGCCCTTCCCTTACTTACACTGAAGCAATTTGATTTCAGTAGTCCTCAACTATGATTATTTTTTTTCTATTTCACATAACTCATTAGTACACCCTTATGGTTGAATATATATCTATGTATCTATTGCAGGTCCTAGGATACAACTATGAATAATGTGGAACAAATAAATACCATCAACGGATACCTTACAACTTACAATAATGGACACCTTGTGAAACAGATGTGAAAACCAACCTGGCAATATTTAAGATTTTATAATACATAAACGTTGATATTTGTGGCACAGTTGTGTCATTAATAAAAAAAAATGGCTATTTTTTTTGGTACATTCACATGGCAATCATAGACTAAAATACTGAATTCTGGTGTGTGGAATTTTGAGGAGGTGGTGGCTGTGTGGGTGAGAGGTTCTGCCTGCCACTTGTTCTCAACAGGCAGCCAGTCTTGGGAAGGGGGACTTGAAGAGGGAGACTGCAAGGTCCAGGCACTTCTGCTCTCTTTGTTCTGCATGTTTGCAGTGCTAGAGATGTTAGTTAATTAATCTGTGTATCTCACATATTATGTGTCCAGTATGATAGAATGAGAAAACTTTCTTAGATAATGACGACAACAGTAGCTGTAGATGATGTCATGAAAAGTTGGAGGGTGGTTGGTAATGGAGGACATCGGGTGGATCCACGTCTGAGTGTTGGGCAGGACCCCTAGCTCCTGGAGAACTGGAGAAGAGTTTAAGGGAACAGGGTAGGAGAGAAAGACGTAAACAAGCAGACACACAGGTTACAGTTTACTGTGAGAAAATGTGATGGATTAGTGCACTGTTATAAATGGGACATATATACCTTCAAAACTTTTGGAAGGTACAGCCTACCTCAAGCTGGTCCCCGTCTGACTCAGAGCACAGAGAATCAGATTGATCTGAACTCACTGGTTCTGGTGGATGGCAAACTTCCTGGGGGGCTTGGACAGTCAATAGTCCTAAGGTGATTTTGAGAGGTAAAATGAAAAGGTAAATTTTTATAAGCTCAGCATAACTTCCATTTCTTGCTTTCTCAAATGTCAACCAAAGCTTAACATACTTTGTCTAATCGGCTTCACCAAAGTGTAGGGTGTTAGTGCTTTCAGCGGTTGACCGTCCAACTGGAGAAGATTGTTGGCTTTCACCGAGGTAACCCTAGGAAGACAGAGAACAATATCATTGTTAGGGAAACTAAATCTAGCTTCAAGTTATTTTGTGTGCAAATGCAAATTGTTATTATATGAGATTTTTAATATTCACCTTAAAAGATGTAGACCCCTAATACAGTCGCCTTCCTTTCGTCCTTCTTCCAAACCAAGTCATTCGCCTGGATGTCGTGTGCCCCTTCTTGATTCTGCTCCAATAGCTCTCCTTCTGTTTCTCCTGTGCCTTGTTGATATTCAGTCTCACCTTGATTGATAACAGGAATAAATGCAATTATATTTCATATTACAAATACATTTCTTACATATCTCTTGGAGGGCCAGAAAATAAACTAACAGAGGACAATCATTTTTACCTGGTCAAAAACCTACAAATCCTTCTCAGTCCGTGCCTGAAGGTGGTCCTCGAAGGCGTTCTGATCTGGTTTGACAACTTCCACCACCTCAGGGTTTCAGTGAAAGTACATTATTCAAAAATAGCAATAGATCAACAACAACACTATGTAAATCATGGGTGAACCGTGGGTTCAAGGATGTCCATCATCACCTTGGTGGTGGCCTCGCCAGTCTTGTCCTTGATGGGTATCATAAAAAACAAAAATCTATTTTTGGTTCCAAGCACCCTTTTTTAATGGGTTACAAAAGGGAATTCACAGTTAAGCACGTATTCTTCATTTACTGACCTTAAAACCTCTTTGGGCTAGGCGTGCCTCAAACGACCCACCTCAACAACATCCGATGAAATTGCATGGCGGCAAATTCAAAATACAGAAATTGTAATATAAAACATTCATGAAAATACAAGTGTCATACCTAATTTAAAAGCTTAACTTCTTGTTAATCCAGCCGCTTTGTCAGATTTCAAAAAGGCTTTATGGCGAAAACACACCATTATCTGAGGACAGAGCCCCGCATACAAAAGCATTAAAAACATTTTCCAACCAAGCAGATTCATCAGGAAAGTCAGAAATAGCGATAATATAAATCCTTTACCTTAGAAGATCATCATCTGGTTGCAATCACAAGGGTCCCTGTTACATAACAAATGGTCCTTTTATTCGAAAAAGTCCTTTTGTATATCCACAAAAAGTATGTTTATTTGGCGTGCGTCACGGCTTTCGTCTGGTGAAGGAGGAGCGGACCAAAATGCAGCGTGGTTGTTATTCATTTTATTTAAATAAGGAAACTAATACATGATAAACTAACAAAATAACAAACGTGCGAAAACCGAAAACAGCCCTATCTGGTGCAAAACACAGAGACAGGAACAATCACCCACAAACACAGTGAAACCCAGGCTACCTAAATATGGTTCCCAATCAGAGACAATGACTAACACCTGCCCTTGATTGAGAACCATATCAGGCCAAACACAGAAATAGACAAACAAGACATCCAACATAGAATGCCCACTCAGATCACACCCTGACCAACCAAAACATAGAAACATACAAAGTAAACTATGGCCAGGGCGTGACACTACCCCCCCCCCCTCCAGCCGCAGAACCTATCGGGGAGGGTCTGGGTGGTCATTTGTCCGCGGTGGCGGCTCTGGTGCTGGACGTGGCCCCCACTTCACCGCAGTCTTCCCACACCTTGTCCGCTTCCGTGACCTCCCAACCACGGCAACATGGGACAGAGGGGCAGCTCGGGACAGAGGGGCAGCTCTTCAGACAGGCGGGAGACTCCGGCAGCAGCGCCGGACAGGCGGGAGACTCCGGCAGCAGCTCCGGACAGGCGGGAGACTCCGGCAGCACAGGAGAGGAGGAAGGCTCTGGCAGATCCTGGCTGACTGGCGGATCTGGAAGAATCTGGCTGACTGGCGGATCTGGAAGAGTCTGGCAGACTGAAGGTTCCGGCAGATCCTGGCTGACTGGCGGATCTGGAAGAGTCTGGTTGACTGGCAGATCTGGAAGAGTCTGGTTGACTGGCAGATCTGGAAGAGTCGGGTTGACTGGCAGATCTGGAAGAGTCGGGTTGACTGGCAGATCTGGAAGAGTCTGGATGACTGGCAGATCTGGAAGAGTCTGGATGACTGGCAGATCTGGAAGAGTCTGGTTGACTGGCAGATCTGGAAGAGTCTGGCTGACTGGCAGATCTGGAAGAGTCTGGTTGACTGGCAGATCTGGAAGAGTCTGGCTGACTGGCAGATCTGGAAGAGTCTGGTTGACTGGCAGATCTGGAAGAGTCTGGTTGACTGGCAGATCTGGAAGAGTCTGGCTGACTGGCAGATCTGGAAGAGCCTGGTTGACTGGCAGATCTGGAAGAGTCTGGTTGACTGGCAGATCTGGAAGAGTCTGGTTGACTGGCAGATCTGGAAGGGTCTGGCTGACTGGCAGATCTGGAAGGGTCTGGTTGACTGGCAGATCTGGAAGAGTCTGGTTGACTGGCAGATCTGGAAGAGTCTGGTTGACTGGCAGATCTGGAAGCGTCTGGTTGACTGGCAGATCTGGAAGAGTCTGGTTGACTGGCGGATCTGGAAGAGTCTGGCTGACTGGCGGATCTGGAAGAGTCTGGCTGACTGGCAGATCTGGAAGAGTCTGGCAGATTGGTGGATATGGAGGAGTCTGGCTGACTGGCGGATCCTGGCAGACTGACGGCTCTGGCTGCTCCATGCTGACTGGCGGCTCTGGCTGCTTCATGCTGACTGGCGGCTCTGGCTGCTCCATGCTGACTGGCGGCTCTGGCTGCTCCATGCAGATTGGCAGCTCTGGCGGCTTCTTGCAGACTGGCAGCGCTGGCTGCTCCATGCAGACTGGCAGCTCTGGCAGCTCCTTGCAGACTGGCAGCTCCTTTCAGACTAACAGCTCCTTGCAGACTAACAGCTCCTTGCAGACTGGCAGCTCCTTGCAGACTGGCAGCTCCTTGCAGACTGGCAGCTCCTTGCAGACTGGCAGCTCCTTGCAGACTGGCAGCTCCTTGCAGACTGGCAGCTCCATGCAGACTGGCAGGTCTGGCTGTTCCATGAAGACTGACAGCTCTGGCTGCTCCATGAAGACCGACAGCTCTGGCTGCTCCATGCAGACTGGCAGCTCTGGCTGCTTCATGCAGGCTGGCAGCTCTGGCTGCTTCATGCAGGCTGGCAGCTCTGGCTGCTTCATGCAGGCTGGCAGCTCTGGCTGCGCTAAACAGGCAGGAGACTCCGGCAACGCTGTAGAGGCGGAATGCTCTGGCAGCGCTAAACAGGCGGGAGACTCCAGCAGCGCAGGAGAGGAGGAAGGCTCTGGCTGCGCTGAACAGGCGGGAGACTCTGTCAGAGCTGTAGAGGAGGAAGGCTCTGGCTGTGCTGAACAGGCGGGAGTATCCGGCAGCTCAGGAGAGGAGAAAGGCTCCGGCAGCGCTGGAGAGGCGAGGCGCACTGTAGGCCTGATGCGTGGTGCTGGCACTGGTGGTACTGGGCCGAGGACACGCACAGGGAGCCTGGTGCGGGGAGCTGCCATCGGAGGGCTGGTGTGTGGAGGTGGCACAGGTTGGGCTAGACCGTGAAGGCGTACTGGAGATCTTGAGAGCAGTGCTGGCACAGGACATGCAAGGCTAGGGAGGTGCACAGGAGGCCTAGTGCGTGAGGCTGGCACCAACTTCACCAGCCGACTAACACGCACCTCAGGACGAGTATGGAGCGCTGACCTAGGTGCCATCAAATCCCCGACACGCTCCGTCGGGCGAATTCCATACTTAAAGCACCAACATAGCAACTCCCTCATTACTCTCTCCTCCAATTTCCCCATTAACTCCTTCACAGTCTCTGTTTCGCTCATCTCCAACACCAGCTCTGGTTCTGGTCTCCTCCTTGGCTCCTCACGATAAATAGGGAGAGTGGGCTCAGGTCTGACTCCTGACTGCCACACTCTCCCTGAGCCCCCCCCCAAGAAACTTTTGGGGCTGACTCTCGGGCTTCCATCCGCTTTGCCGTGCTGCCTCCTCATACCGGCGCCTCTCCGCTTTCGGCGCCTCTCCGCTTTCTCCGCCTCCAGTTCTTCCTTGGGGGAGCGATATTCTCTGAGCCCAGGGTCCTTCTCCATCTAATTCGTCCTCCCATGTCCATTCCTTTTTTTGTTGCTCCTGCTGTTGCTTTTGCCTGTTACCAAGCCGCTTGGTCCTGTTGTGGTGGGTGATTCTGTCACGGCTTTCGTCTGGTGAAGGAGGAGCAGACCAAAATGCAGCGTGGTTGTTATTAATTTTATTTAAATAAGGAAACTAATACACGATAAACTAACAAAATAACAAACGTGCGAAAACCGAAAACAGCCCTATCTGGTGCAAAACACAGAGACAGGAACAATCACCCACAAACACAGTGAAACCCAAGCTACCTAAATATGGTTCCCAATCAGAGACAATGACTAACACCTGCCCCTAATTGAGAACCATATCAGGCCAAACACAGAAATAGACAAACAAGACATCCAACATAGAATGCCCACTCAGATCACACCCTGACCAACCAAAACATAGAAACATACAAAGTAAACTATGCCCAGGGCGGGACAGCGTGCTTCATTCAATTATACACCGGTTTCTCCTCGTTCAACATGCACAGAAAATTAATCCAAAACGTTACCAATAAACTTGGTCCAAACATGTCAAACGACGTTCCTAAACAATCCTCAGGTACCATAATATGTAAATATATGATCAAATTTAAGACAGAAAATAGTATATTCAATACCAAAGATAAATAACCAAGTGGCACGCGTCACAAACATTTTCCAACCTAGCAGATGCACCGCGAAAGTCAGAAATAGCGATAAAATAAATCGCTTACCTTTGAAGATCTTCATCTTTTTGCAATCCCAAATGTCCCAGTTACACAATGAATGGTCGTTTAGTTCCAAAAATGTCTGTTTATTTGGCACGTTCCAATTCGCCCAACATGCCTACAAAGGAATGTAAAAAGTAACCTGTAAACTTGGTCCAAACATTTCAAACAATGTTTCTAAACCCACCTCAGGTAACCTAATATGTAAATAATCTATAAAATTGAAGACGGAATAAACTGTTTTCAATACCGGAGACAAACAATGAGGAGCGCGCAGTCATTCACACGCACCAAAATACTAGAGTCCTTTTGAGTGACACTTAGAAAGAATATGAATACTTCTTAATAAAAAAAATATAAAACATCAAACAATTTCTAAAGACTGTTGACATCTAGTGGAAGCCATAGGAACTGCAACCTAGGACCTAATAATTAGGCTTTCCCATAGAAAAGCTTTGGAAAGTCGAATGACCTCAAAAAATGTTTTTCCTGGATGGATTGTCCTTGGGGTTTCGCCTGCCAAATCAGTTCTGTTATACTCACAGACATTATTTTAACAGTTTTAGAAACTTTAGTGTATTCATGAATATGCATATGCATATCCTAGCTTCTGGGCCTGAGTAACAGGCATTTTACTTTGGGCACCTCAATCATCCAAACTTCCGAATACTGCCCCCTATCCTTAAAAAGTGAATGGGTATTGCCTCCACCCACTTGGTAAAGTGATCAGTCGCAGTCAGACACTAGCTGTTGCCATTCCTGGATTTCGTGAAGGGTCCGATGAGATCCACCCCTAACATTTAAAGTAGTCCAATGAGGTCCACCCTAACATTTAAAGTAGTCCAATGAGGTCCACCCTAACATTTAAAGTGTTAGAGAGAAGATACCTTATTCTTTCTTACCAGTGGCAGGTAGCCTAATGGTTAGAGCGTTGGTCTAGTAACCGAAAGGTTGCAAGATTGAATCCATGAGCTAACAAGGTAAAAATCTGCTGTTCTGCCTCTGAACAAGGCAGTTAAACCCACTGTTCCTAGGCTGTCATTGAAAATAAGAATTTGATCTTAACTGACTTGCAAAGTAAAATAAATCTGTGTCATGCAGATTTTCATATTTGTAAGGATACTGACACAAGTCAGGATCCCTGAGAACGTGCCCGGTCGATATTTGGTAATGAATACTACAAGTTTAGATATCTGGCTAGACTAACTACAAATCAAAAGCAAAGGGGAAGTAAAATGTTTGATATTCTGAACATCGGAGCATTTTGATATCAACACATGTTGGTAGATCACACCCGCAGGGTCGCTGTTACCTTTTGTTCTTGTGTTGTGCTAGGAAAGACATGAAGAGTAAATAGTTTTCTCAATTGAATACAACATTCACGTCACATTCCAAGATTTCAGTTCTTTATGGGTAAACTCACAGAAAAATACACTGAGTATACAAAACATTTGCAATTCGTCAGGGCATGGACTCTGTCTGGCCAATGTTGAATCCAAAGCTTCCTGCAGTTCTGTCAAGTTGGCTGGATGTCTTTTGGGTGGTGGACCATTCTTGATACACACAGGAAAACATTGAGCGTGAAAAACACAGCAGCATTGAGGTTCTTGACACACTCAAACAGATGCGCCTGGAACCTACTACCATACCCCGTTCAAAGGCACTTCAATATTTTGTCTTGCCCATTCACCTTCTGAATGGTACACATACACAATCCATGTCTCAATTGTTTCAAGGCTTAAAATCCTTCTTCAACCTGTCTCCTCTGCTTCATCTACACTGATTAAAGTGAATTTAACAAGTAACATCAATAAATGATCATAGCTTTCACCTGGATTCAGTTGGTAAGTCTATGTCATGGAAAGAACAGGTGTTCCTAATGTTTTGTACACATACTTTTACAGCTTTACCATTGAGGGCATCCTGAATGGTTGTATCACCGTCTGGTATGGTAACTGCACCGCCCACAATGGAAGGGCCCATAGAGGGTGGTGCGGATGGCCCAGCGCATCACTGGGGGCGAGCTCCCAGCCATCCAGGCGGAATGGTGGAATGTTCTCTCCATGCTCCTGTCTGGCAGGTGGTACCGGTGCATCAAGGCTCAGACCAACAGACAGCTTCTATCCCCTGGACATAAAACAGACTATCCACACTGACTCTATGTCCATCCACAGGTCACTACCCACTCAGACACAAATGATGTTGCTGCTAAAAAGATTATTGATTAGATGTATTGGTCCCGCTTTAAATGATGTTCAGCTTATAAAGGCTTCATAAAGCCTTCATAAGCACTACATACATGTTCTACAAAGCATCTATAACCGTATGTCATGCTTTATAAAGGGTTCATAAATGTGGCATAACTGTGTGACATAGTCACCAATGTCAAATGTGACATAATCCAGTATGTTGAATATTATATAATCATGTGCTTTATAAAGGGTGACATGTGCTGAAGGATGGCACACGCTCTAAAGTGAAGTCATGTTAGTCACATTACACCTAATTTCGTTCCCAGACACTTCCGCCCAAATGCGTGGAAGGTCTGGTGGAACAACTCATCAAACTTGGCCTTCATTAGTTAGGGTTAGGTTTAAAATCTAATTTTAAGAAGAGAAATTGTAGAAATGGGAAGGGTTCAGCCATAATTATGACTTTGTGGCTGTTTTAACTATTAACGACCAGGGGGAATGATGATTAATACTTTACTCAGTAAGGTCTCTCCCATAGAATTCTATGGTCACTCCCACTAAGGCCAACTTTGAATGGTTGATATCCCATAGCCCGGGGACAATGTTACACCAAGAAATACTTACCTTGATGAAAGCCCCCAACATAAGGAAATTGAAAGTAGCTTTCTTCTGGAACCACGTTCCATGTTCCTCATTACACAAACACACTCACAACAATATAATGAGCCATACCGTGTGGTTCTGAACCCAGTCAGGTCTTTGACACATTCACCCACTCCCCCGCTGAAAGATCAGTCACAAAATGTTGGTACCATTGTAACAGGTTCTAAACACATCCATAAAGACTCTATATTGCATGACACTGTACTTACTTTACTTACTTCAGACCCCTTTGCTCATTCATAATACATACATAAAGGCTTAATGATGTAACCACAAATGTATTAACACGTAGGGAATGATCAGTGACAGATTAAACACCTACATATTAAAGGCATGGTTAAACCATACATTTCCTTTTATTTTATACATTTAAATCAAGTTTCAAAAAGTCCAGCAATGCAATTACATTGAACATTACACAGGGGTGTGAATAGTGTAGCTTGTCCCTGAGCTGGCAGACAAATGGTTCTTGCCTCTCTGCCTTCTGGAGGTACTGACTGCATGTTTGTTCCAGCCTTAAAAGTAACAACAAAGAAAGTTAGCAGGTCTGTTAGGAAATGCCTTTGTCACACAAGCTGGATAAGGGCATTTATTTTCTGCACCAGAAAGAGTCGAAATGGGGAGATGGTAAACATTCGATTCGTATGATTATATTCCGCTTTCATTTACGGATCTCATGACGTGACAATGAGACGTGGCTGTATCTAGGGGGATTTTTATTTAGCTGAGCCTGTTAGCGAGCTAAATTTAATTAGCTAGCTAGTAATTAATGTGAAGTCGCTGAAATGATTTGAAATAACGATTGAGGTAGCTACGTAATCTAACTCAACACTTAACTGCTACAAATACATTTAAATGACAATAAATAAAGGTGAACTTACTAGTTTTTTGCTCTTCAGTTGGACCACAAGTGGGCATTTGATTTTCTAACTCATTACATGTGCGCTACAGAAACACCCCTAACCAAACAATAGTGCACTGAATTAAAGGGCAACAACTCTCAAAAAAATGATGTTTCTTAGATTTTTCCCAGAACTTAAAAGTCATCCCCTGATGTGGTTTAAGCATTGGTGTGAACACAGAACATCCAATTATGTTTTTTTTTTTTCGATTTAAAAAGTGTGAAAAAATTGGGTCAAAATCTAAAAAATTGAGGGGAATATGAAACCTGTAAAAACAAAACTGAAAAAAACAGAATTTTGTGAAAAAAACAGAATTAGGGAGAAAAAAAATCTAACAGATAGCTAGCTATGCACCCAGTAGGGGAGAGACGTTACAGAATCACCCACCACAAACGGACCAAGCAACGTGTCAACAGGCAGGAGCCACAGGAGAAACAGCGTAAAAAGGACTTTTGGACTTGGGAGGAAATCCTCGACGGGAGAGGACCCTGGGCTAAACCAGGGGAGTGTAGCCGCCCCAAGGAGCAACAAAAGGAGGTATCGACATGAGAGGACGAATTGTTTGGAGAAGGACCCTGGGATCAGCCTGGAGAATATCGCCACCCCAAAGAAGAACTGGAGGCGGCGAGAGCTGAGAGGCTTTGGTATGAGGAGAAGCAACAGCAGCAGGAGCAACAATATCGGGACTACACTACTTGGCAGGAAATACACAGGTGGGCGGTCGACCCAGGGAGAGTGCCGGAGCCCGCCTGGGATTCACTGGAGCAGTGCGAAGAAGGTTATAGGAGAATGGAGATGGTGAAGCAAGCAAGGCGGTGCGGAAGGAAGCCCGAGTGTCAGCCCCAAAAATTTCTTGGGGGGCTCACAGGGAGTATGGCTACGCCAGGTAGGAGACCTGCGCAAACTTCCTGTGCTTACCGGGGGGCTAAAGAGACCGGGCAGGCACCGTGTTATGCTGTGGAGCGCACGGTGTCTCCAGTGCGGGTGCATAGCCCGGTGCGGTATAAACCAGCTCCTCGTATTGGCCGGGCTAGAGTGGGCATCGAGCCAGGTAAAGTTGGGCAGGCTCGGTGCTCAAGAGCTCCAGTGTGCCTGCACGGTCCGGTCTACCCAGTACCACCTCCACACCCCAGCCCTCCGGTGGCAGCTCCCCGCACCAGGCTTCCTGTGTGTGTCCTCGGCCCAGTACCACCAGTGCCAGCACCACGCATCAGACCTACTGTGCGCCTCGCCTCTCCTGCGCTGCTGGAGTCTCCCGTCTGTTTAGCGCAGCCAGAGCCTTCCTCCTCTCCTGCGCTGCCGGAGCCTCCCGCCTGTTCAGCGCTACCGGAGCCTTTATCCTCTCCAGCGCTGTCGGAGTCTCCCGCCTGTTTAGCGCAGCCAGAGCCTTCCTCCTCTCCTGCGCTGCCGGAGCTTCCCGCCTGTACAGCTCTGTCGGAGCCTTTCTCCTATCCTGCGCTGCTGGAGTCTCCCGCCTGTTTAGCGCAGCCCGAGCTGTCAGTCTGCATGGAGCAGCCAGAGCTGTCAGTCTGCATGGAGCAGCCAGAGCTGTCAGTCTACATGGAGCAGCCAGAGCTGTCAGTCTACATGGAGCAGCCAGAACTGTCAGTCTACATGGAGCAGCCGGAGCTGCCAGTCTGCATGGAGCTGTCAGTCTGCAAGGAGCTGTCAGTCTGCAAGGAGCTGTCAGTCTGCATGGAGCTGCCAGTCTGCATGGAGCAGCCAGAGCTGTCAGTCTGCAAGAAGCCGCCAGAGCTGTCAGTCTACATGGAGCAGCCAGAGCCGCCAGTCAGCATGGAGCTGCCAGATCTGCCAGTCAGCCAGACTCTTCCAGATCCACCAGTCAGCCAGACTCTTCCAGATCTGCCAGTCAGCCAGAATCTTCCAGATCTGCCAGTCAGCCAGACTCTTCCAGATCTGCCAGTCAGCCAGACTCTTCCAAATCTGCCAGTCAGCCAGACTCTTCCAAATCTGCCAGTCAGCCAGACTCTTCCAAATCTGCCAGTCAGCCAGACTCTTCCAGATCCGCCAGTCAGCCAGATTCTTCCAGATCTGCCAGTCAACCAGACTCTTCCAGATCTGCCAGTCAACCAGGATCTGCCGGATGAAATGAGCCGCCTTAGAGAATCTTAGGAGTCTTCCCGCTGAATCTAGACGGTCTGAGACGGCCGGCAGGAGGAAGTTCTATGCGCGCAGACCGAACAACGGCGACAAAACGCGTCCAGTGGCGTACCCCCGAGCCGGAGCGGCCGGCTAACTTCCCTGATGAAGGCAGTCCGTGATGCCCCAGACTACCTGGCTGAGCTTCCTCTCAGTGCTGGGCTTCCTCTCAGTGCTGGGCTTCCTCTCAGTCCCGAGCTTCCCCTCAGTGCTGAGCTGCCCCTCAGTGCTGAGCTGCCCCTGTCCCGAGCTGCCCCTCTGTCCCGAGCTGCCCCTCTGTCCCGAGCTGCCCCTCTGTCCCGAGCTGCCCCTCAGTCCCGAGCTGCCCCTCAGTCCCGAGCTGCCCTTCAGTCCCGAGCTGACCCTCAGTCCAGTGGGGTTCTGGGTGAGGACTACTAGGCCATGGTCGGCGGCGAAGGTGGACTATCCTAGGACGCGAGGAGGGGGGACTAAGACATTTATAGAGTGGGTTCCACGTCCCGCGCCGGAGCCGCCACCATGGACAGACGCCCACCCGGACCCTCCCTATTGTTTTGATGTGCGTCCGGGAGTCCGCACCTCAGGGGGGGAGGTTCTGTCACACCCTGGTCGAAATATATTATGTTTATTCTTCATTTATTCGGTCAGGCAGGATAGGATAGTATTACTAGACCAATTAATAGAAGGGTTAGGGCGACTTAGGGAGCACTCAGGGATGACCCAAAACAACAGGGTGTGACATGTGACATGGGTTATTGTGGTGTGTTTTTGTGTTGGGGTTTTGTGGGATATCTAGCGTTAGTCTATGGCTGCCTGAGGCGGTTCTTAATCAGAGTCAGGTGATTATCGTTGTCTCTGATTGGGAACCATATTTAGGCAGCCATATTCTTTGTGTGTTTCGTGGGTGATTATCTTTAGTGTCCTTGTTCCTGTCTCTATGTTAGTTTACACTAGTATAGGCTGTTTCGGTTTTTCGTTACGTTCTTTTTGTTTTTGTAGTATTTGTATTGATTCGTGTTTTACGTTTTTGTTCATTAAACATGGATCGCAATCTACACGCTGCATTTTGGTCTGACTCTCCTTCACCGCATGAAAACCATTACAAATATAATATATACAATTTAGCAAACGCTTTTATCTAAAGCGATTTACAGTCATGTGTGCATACATTTTTACGTATGGGTGGTCCTGGGAATAGAACCCATTATCCTGGCATTGCAATGCTCACCAAGATGCGTGACAAGGTTATAACTCCTTTGAGAAGCCTAATTTTAATGTTTTATAAAGCCATTTTAAAACACAGGTTTATGTCATATTTGACATAGTGGGTTATGTCACATTTGACATTGGTGGTTAAGTCACACAGTTATGACACATTTACGAACCCTTTATAGAGCAGGACATATGGTTACAGATGATGTGGGCTGGCGTAGCAGTCTAAGGCACTGAATCTTAGTGCTACACTACACAACCTGGTTCGATCCCGGGCTGTATCACAACCGGCCGTGATCGGGAGTCCCATAGGGCGGCGCACAATTGGCACAGCGTTGTCTGGGTTAGGGGAGGGTTTGGCCGGGGTAGGCCTTCATTGTAAATTAAGAATTTGTTCTTAACTGACTTGCCTAGTTAAATAAAATAAAGGTTAAATTTAGGACACATTTATGTAGTGTTTATGAAGGCTTTATGAAGCCTTTATAAGCTCCACATCATTTAAAGCGGGACCAATGTATTACTACATTATGCTGCTGTCCATTGATTATTGATTGCCATTACTATTAGTATTTATCCTGCTACTGGTCATTCTTACACCTGTTTACATCTATTTATTACCATTAGTATATTACAATAAGTATTTATACGGTATATTGTACTACAAGTCACTTTTTTATGTTTAAACCCACCTCAACCACTCCAGTACCCCTGCATATTGAATACGATACTGACACTGGCAAGTATATACACTATATATACAAAAGTATGTGGACACCACTTCAAATGAGTGGATTTGGCTATTTCAGCCACACCCGTTGCTGACAGGTGTATAAAATCGAGCACACAGCCATGTAATCTCCATAAACGAAGATTGGCAGTAGAATGGCCTTACTGAAAAGCTTGGTAACTTTCAATGTGGCACCATCATGGGATGCCACCTTTCCAACAAGTCAGTTCATCAAATTTCAGCCCTGTTGGAGCTGCCCCGGTCAATTGTAGGTGCTGCTATTGTGAATTGGAAACGTCTAGGAGCAACATTGACTCAGCTGCGAAGTGGTAGGCTACACAAGCTCACAGAACAGGACCGCCGAGTGCTGATGCGCGTAGTGATTTAAAACCGTCTGTCCTCGAATGCAACACTCACTACTTGTTGAAACAACATTAAAACAATAATTATTCGCCGGGGGATTAATGAAATGGGTTTCCATGGCCGTGCAGCCGCACACAAGCCTAAGGTCACCATGCACAATGCCATATGCAAATATAATATTTTTTGTTCTATTTTCTATTATTATCTATATTATTATTATCACTGCATTGTTGGGTAAGCACTCTCAATGTAGGAAAGCTTTAAAACTTGCCTCCCTCTGCCCATTCATTGAGTACACAGACACACACACACACACACACACACACACACCACAAACACACACGCACACACACACGCACACACACGCACACTCCTCCTCCTCCTCCAGCAGCCTTTCTCCAATCACCCTCTATTTTTCCTCAGATGCTACCCCTCCCCCATGTTGGGAGAGCATATACCTAACCGTGACCATACTCTTCGTCCTTGTTAGCTAACCCCCCCTCCAGCATAGGCTGGCTGTAGCTTCCTGTTTTGGTATTTGTTTCCCATGTTTAGCTGTACTGTTTGGTTGTTGTCTGGCTGGCTGTGTAGGTTTAGGCCAACTGTACTACCACATGTCAGTCTGCTCCTTTTAGTCGATATACATGACACCACCTGTTGAACACCTGGTTTTGAGTGCTCGCCTCAAAGAAATCCAATTTAATTTGTCACATGCTTCATAAACAACATATGTAGATTAACAGTGAAATGCTTAATTCACAACAATGCAGACTATTTTTTTTAAATAATAGAAGAAAAAATAATAACACGTGGAATAAATACACAATACGTAATGATAGCCAAGTTATGTACACGGTGTACCAGTACTGAGTAGATGTGCAGGGGTACGAGGTAACTGAGGTAGATATGTACTTGCCAGCTGGTCAGCGCATGCTCTGACGTCCTGGTAATCCGTCTGGCTCTGCGACCTTGTGAATGTTAACCTGTTTAAAGGTCTCACATCGGCTACGGATGAGCCTCTATATCAGTAACTCCTCAGGAAAGTGGGTCTGTGGGATAGAACCTGTGTGAATTATTATTTAATATTTAACTATTTATTAATCATTTTCACACAGAATATATTAACAGGCATGGGGATGAAAAAATTGGGAAAATTTGTCAATTTTAGAAATTATTGGTCCATCATTTTATTTGAACTAGTGCCCATCCTATTGTCTGCTGATGTCAAGATTTTTTTAGACCAGGAAATTATTCAGTAACATTTCTTATTACGCATCTTCAAGTCAATTGACCATTCAATCTTGCAAAAGTGAGCCAATGAGGCTTGTTATGATAAAGTGAAAAATATATCCCCCCAGTAGTGAACACAAATGACTACAGCATGTGAACCCAGGAATGCTTGCAGTGCGTACATTTTTACGAGGTCAGCATCTCTTTGTGTGCTATGGTGGGCTGTTTTACCTCATCTTTTATGGCCATGTTAGTACACGGTTAGAGGACATGTTGGAGATCTTAATGGGATACTTTGGGATTTTGGCAAGGAGGCCCTTTATCTACTTCCCCAGAGTCAGATAAACTCGTGGATACCATTTTTATGTCTTTGTGTACAGTTAGAAGTAGTTTTACGAGCCAGTTGCTAACTAGCATTGCCTGTGCATAGGCATAAATAGCTATGAGATTATGCTTATGAAATCTACACAGTCACCATATACTGTACTACCTATGCTCCTCGATGACTTTGAAGGACGTTTCACAAAGAACAATGCAAGAAATCCTTTGTTTTTGTAATTTTGCCACTGGTGTCATACTCCAGGGCACCCCAAATGACAGGTGCTCTGTCAGACTCATGTACCTGATGTGTTGCCAGTAAGGCAGAAACTATTACCAAGTCGTAAATTAATTCACGACAAAGTACCGGTATAAAGTTGTCATTGTGTTCACTATTTCTTTTTGTTCTCCATATGTGTTGTTTTTCAAATGGACATTTTCTTCATTATGTCACCTTTTCTCCAGTTGACAGGATGGCGTTCGTACGACCGTTGTAAGACAGGGATTTCCTTGTCCTGAAACAAAACAGCAGTTATTTGCTGTCACGCCCTGGTCGAAGTTTATTGTGTTTGTCTTTATTTATTTGGTCAGGCCAAGGTGTGACATGGGTTTATTGTGGTGTTTTTGTCTTGGGGTTTTGTTAGGTATTGGGTGTGTGGCTTCGTGGGGGTATCTAGCATAGTCTATGGCTGTCTGGAGTGGTTCTCAATCAGAGGCAGGTGTTTATCGTTGTCTCTGATTGGGAACCATATTTAGGCAGCCATATTCTTTGAGTATTTTGTGGGTGATTGTTCCTGTCTCTGTGTTTGTTGTCACCAGATAGGCTGTATAGGTTTTCATGTTCCGTTTGTTGTTTTTGTATAGTTAGTTATTTCATGTCGAGTTCATTTTCATTAAAGAACATGAATAACCACCACGCTGCATTTTGGTCTGCTTCTCCTTCGACAGACGAGAACTGTTACATTTGCATGTTTTTCTGTCGCGTTTCTCCTCCTTTATTCAAATCAAAACAGAATCACCCCTGAGAGGAATTCACCTGGTCCGATGTTTGACTTGGGATGTGTTCTGACATGTTACCAATGTCCTTTAGCATCTGATTTTTTATGAGGTGATTCCAATTAAGTGTAATATGAATGGGCTTGAGGACATACAGTAAGTACCGGCCCCTTCTAACATCCCTTTGAAATCCACCTTTTGATCCACTGCTCCCTGCCTGCAATGATACGTATTTTCAGCATAGCATTGGCTTTTTTAAAGCAGTGATGGGGGTTATTATAGAATGTACAAAACCAGTATTTCATGAGAATCAACAGTTCTCTTTTAAACAGACTTGCCTGTTCCCAGCCAATAATGGTTGAGCCAATATCCTTTGTGTATTGGGCATGATTAAACAAGCAAAGGCAGCATCCAACCGTCGTAAAAGCCAATGCCAGAGTGCTTTGGTAACAACATTTAGAGCTAGTTTATTGCATTGTCTCACCAGGCGGACTACACACTTTCTACTTCTCTTTACGGAAAGGACAAAACTCACAATTGGTAAAAGAAAGAACATACTCTAGTTTTTTATTTTCTAAATGTATTGAAAGAAATGACAAGATCTACAATGTACTGCACGATTCCAAAGAAACGTCTTCACTGAAGCTAACATTGAAACTATAGGAAACATATTTCACATCACAACAAGATGGAGATTCCTCCTCTAAATCCTCAGAGAACGATGGCAAGCAGAGAGCGAGTTAAATAGAAAACAAACCAATTTAAACCTGCTTTGTTGCAGTGTTTGAGTGAGGTATGGTTGCATAGAAGAGTGTTGTGGGAATCACCAAATGGAAACACAAAGACCTGATGGGGTCGCATCAGCTCTGCATGATTGATCAACTTAAGAACATGAGATGAAAGTGTGTCACTAATCAGCGGCAAACCACACATTACTGAACATCGTCAGGTAGATCTGTAATTTACCAAACGCAACAGCAGAGTCCATTTTTCTGTACCAAATACCTTTACAACTGAGACTATTGGGATATCTGGGGGCAACTTTTAAGCTGCAAACCTGCCATGGAATTTCCCATGTCACACTATAGGAAGATTTTAAATTGAGTAAAAAGATTGGATTCAAAGAGTTTGTAATAACCTGAATTAAAGAAGAGAGAGGCCTGAAAGAAAGCCTGTATTTCTAAAAGTTCTCTCTTATAGTTTCGGCTCATGGTCCCTTTCATTAATTGGGATGATCAAACGATAAACTCAGGCCTCGCCTTCTTACAATTTACCAACAATTAAACAAGTAGTTGAATATGAGATATATTTCTCAAGCAGAGGGTGACCAAAGCACGACAGATAAACCTGAAGAGACTGATGACCATTGTATTAGAAAGACACAATTGTCTACTATAAAAGTAAGCTTCATCTAAATGTAAACTAAATCGGTGCAGGATCAAACAGACAAAACACATAACTGTCCAGTTTATATTTAGTCAAATGCGGACTTTGTGTTATTTGGGTATCCATTTAAAATGCTTTTAGATCAAACAACACAAAATGATCCTTTTAAACCTGAGTCTAAAATGAAAACTAAGCAACAAATAAAATAAAAAATACAGTTGAATAGAACCGACACACAACTTACATACACTTACTGTAGTTCTGATAGCGATGAGATTCACAATCTGTACTTCCCAAAGAATCTGAAAATACAAATGTTACATGGTGGCTCAATCGAGAAATGTCTCTGCAAATGTGCAGGAAAATGAGGTAGCATTATACATAAAGGATGATAGGAAATAAGTCCATATATTTGTGGCTGCTTGGTGACTGTAAAATGTTGAGATGCAGAAGCAAAAGTGATGTCAATTAATGGTTTGCAAAGCAACAACTTTGGTTGAGTGTCTACATTTCATAAATCAGAGATGGTGGTTTTGCTTAATTTAGATAGTTCAATTTAAAAACTTTGGACTAAAGCAATTATGTGAATTTATTGTCATCATATCTCTTCTGATATCCAAATATTATATTTCTCTAAATGTGATCAAGATTTTTCATTTAGTAGTCTACAATCAATATATGCCGTATAAAACTAGGCTATTTCCTTTTTCACGCTGGTCACAAATGTATACCATTGCAAGAAGATCATTGTGTAAGATCCAACAAGGAAGTTGGGAAACATAAAGATAATACCATTCATCAATATGGCTCAACAAGCAAAGGAAAAAAAGAACAGTAAAAATGTTTGAACAAAGAATCTTTAAACAGAATCAAATAAATAAATATGCTGCTCTTACGTACAGTGTAAAAAGGCAAAAACAATTAACAAAATACAAGAAAATCATGACCAATTCATATATATTTGACTTAGGAAAGGAGAGGTGGAGTAGGGTGGTGGCCAGTCTCTCATAGCAATCAGGGTCCGTTTTCTCAAACACAGATTTAGCCAAGTCCTGGACTAGAAAGCACTTTCAAATGGAGAATCTCCATTGAGAATGCTTTTTAGAAATGGACTATGCTTGATCTGTGTCTAGGAAACCGACCCTAAACGTAAAAGTGCGGTTCACCTTAAACAGGTTTTTGACATACTACTAGGCGAGTCTTATATGACATAATGTCTTCATGTCCGGTCCTCAGCATCAATCTAATCTCACCCATTGGCTTTAAAAAGAAATTCCAAACAGAAATCTTGAAAAAAGGACAAGTTACTCAAAGAAGAAAGTGCCAAAATAAAGAAAAATCAAATGATCATCTCTAGCCCACTTTTAGGCACGGCGGGCATAAAAAAAAGTGTTTATGTTCTCAAATTTAGGCTTCTTGGATGTCATTATCATTTCCAATTGGGGGGAGCATGGCTGCACAGAGTATCTGTACAAATGTTCATTTTAAGTCCACTGAATTTCAAATCAACAATTTGCTCACCATTCTAGGCCATGCATTCTCAAGTGATGGAGAATCTGCACAAGTTTTAGCAAAACTGGATGAAAATCTGTATGGGCTTGCGCTAGGGTAATGTGTTTTGTCAGTTGAAGATAGGGCAAGATGGTGGGGTGTCAGTGAAATATGCAGACTTAATAGGGCAACGAGAGCCCAAGGTGTATTTATTTCAAAAGTGTCTGGATACACAGTGCCAACCGTTTGCGGCGTTCTGCGCGAACGAGCATGACACCACAACCTAAACATATTCCATTCAAACAAACACTCTACTACAAAGCTGCAGATATAACAAAACATATATCAATACAAATAGAGTACGTGTCATCATTATTCTCTTTATCGAAAATACTTCAGGCCAAGTAAAACATTCCCTGTAACAATATGCTGTAGGTACAGAACCGTATAGTAAACAAGATTCCATTTGCAGTATACAAATTGCAGTTGGGTGGAATGCTTCCCTTTTCTTCACATGTGTCACAATAGACGTTTCACAGTCTTCCAAAAGTAAAGAGTCCCTTTCACTGATTTATTGGGTCCAGGATGTTTGAAAGAAGTATCTGAGGAGATAAAGGAAAAAAATAAATGCAACAAAATAAATAAATGCAATTCAAGTCATGCTAACTACAGAGCGGGGAAAAAAAACAACAAAAGTTAGTATATTTGACCAAAATATAAATGAGGCATGATGGGGGGAAAAACAGAGCAAGGAAGCAGATGTAACCTAACAGCTTGGCCTTTCAACCTGAGGTTATGGGTGGCATCATCAGATATCAGAGGATTTCTGAGCCAAGACAAAGGACACCATCTAAAACCACAAGCGAGCACATTCACACGGCCTACGTTACATTTTCTCACAGTAAACCTTTTAATCTCAATGATTGCACTATTAAAAGCCTACGGTTAGTTAAGCTGGTTGATATCTCTGTCGCACGATCTAAAGGTGTGGTTTAAGGACAAATGGTTGAGCGGAAGCCAGCGTGAGACATCAAACCACTAGTGGCTCTTCATACTTCAAAGAAAAATCCTCCTCTGCAAGGAGTAAACAAACATGGAGGGCCACCCGGCTCTTCCACACTGGCCGTACTGAGGCCAGCTGAACTTGTTAGGCCAGCTGAACTTGTTAGACCAACAGCTAGCTGCTCCCAGAGGGAATATACACTCTCAACAGTGTGTTTACTTAATCTGAAAGCCAGGCATTGAGTGTATATGTGTATGTAAAAACAGATTGATAAACACCGAAACCTAGTCAAACAAAAACCACACTCACTATGATAAATGAATTGTACTATAGTGTCACGCCCTGACCATAGTTTTCTATGTATTATTTTGGTCAGGTCAGGGTGTGACGAGGGTGGGTATGCTTGTTGGTCCTGTCTAGGTTTTTTGTATATCTAGGGGTGTTTGTTAGTCTAGGTTTATTATATGTCTATGGTGGCCTGAATTGGTTCCCAATCAGAGACAGCTGTTTATCGTTGTCTCTGACTGGGGATCCTATTTAGGAAGCCATTTTCAATTTTGGTTTTGTGGGTTATTGTCTATGGTTAGTTTGTTCAGTGATCTCTTTCATTAAAGAGGAATGTATTCATATCACGCTGCGCTTTGGTCTCATCATTACGACGAATGTGACAATAGTCTACAAACCCAGGCTTGTGTGGGCTCTTTTCTAAAACCATGATTTAGCCTAGATCTGTTGAAATCTGCTGAGTCAATGCAGCAGTTCGCCATCCTGCTGCAGTCCATTATGAGGCTATGTACATGTCCGACTCACCTGCAGCAGCCACTGAAGTGCGGCCAATGTCTGGGCCTGAGCCACAGACCCCAGCCGACCGAAACTTGGACCTAATATGACACGAAGGAGCAATAGAACTGGTTACTCATCAAAAACACAACGTCGTAATAAGGAAATACTTTGGTCATATGTGACACCTTTAATATTAAGACATTTGTTGTGACAATGTGATTTTGTTAGATGGGCACCTTTCGCACTGGAATTTACAGTGCATTCGGAAAGTATTCAGACCCCTAGGTTTTTTCCACATTTTGTTACATTACAGCCTTACACCGAGATGGAGAGACTGAGTCAAGACCAAGACCGGGAGAGGTGTCTGAGACAGAGTCAGGACCATCAATAATAAGAGTTCGAAATGTTCTGTGTAGACATTCAGAATGGTGAGAAAATGCATGCAGAGAGCCACTGTACAAATGATCACCAAACAGGTCTCTAATAGATACAAATATTAAATATGTCACAACTTCCCCCGGTCTCCACTTTCTAATAGTGAGTGTGCAACTTCCAAACAATTTTCCCACTCCCACAATTTCCCGGATTCTTCCCTACCAATGGAATTCTGACGAGTGCGACAAAGTTTGAGGATATTTTTTTATGAAAGTAAAGGAACAGCAATGTTACCATCGAAGTAGGAAGCACAGGTTTCAATAGGCGGTGAGAAATTAATGTGTCACAAAATGATTGTGGATATTTTGACCTAACGAAACGGTTTTATGCGCTGACAATGGGAGCTGATTAGTTTTTATTTTACTATGCTGGTCTTGGGAAGAACTTACACGAGTCCTAGTTGTCCGAATAAAAACGTATCCGACACGAGACCGAGACACTCAATGTGGTTTCGAGACTGGACTCGCGTATACAACACTGCCATTAGCCCTGTAGTGATAGTAGCTCCATCGAGTCACATTTTACCGTTCGACGGATGTACTGGGTCACAGTCTTGGCATCAATCAGGCGGACAGGGCAAGGCAGACAGCAGCGGAGGCCAGGCCCAAACCAGACAGAGACCTTGGAGGTTCCTGGAAGTCCAATACACACCGGTCTATACTGACTGACCAAAAGGTAGATAAACATATGCAGCTGACTTGGGACACATTCTACAGTTGGAGTACAGTTGCTTGTATGTGAATTAGACTTCTGAGAGTTTGTCCCAACTCTATTGTATTCCAATCCACCCTAACATGGTCCTTTGCTGTAGGTCGGCTTAAAAAGGATGTGGTTCTTGGAATTTCCATCTATACTGAACAAAAATATAAAATGCAACATGCAACAATTTCAAAGACTTTACTGAGTTATAGTTCATATAAGAAAATTTGTCAATTTAAATAAATTCATTTGGCCCTAATCTATGGATTTAACATGACTGGGAATATGATATGCAGCTACTGGTGACAGATACGTTAATAAAAAGTTAGGGGCGTGGATCAGAAAACCCGTCAGTATCTGGTGTGAACACCATTTGCCTCATGCAGCGCGACAGAGTTCCTTCTCATAGAATTGATCAGGCTGTTGATTCTGGCCTTGAAGAATGTTGTCTTAATTCTCTTTACAGGCTGTACGAAGTTGCTGGATATTGACGCGAACTGGAAGACGCTGTCGTACACATTAATCCAGAGCATCCCAAACATGCTAAATGGATGACATGTCTGATGAGTATGCAGGCCATGGAAGAACAGGGACATTTTTCAGCTTACAGGAATTGTGTACAGATCCTTGCGACATTGGGCCATGCATTATCATGCTGAAACATGAGGTAATAGCGGAGGTTGAAAGGTACGACAACGGGCCTCAGGATCTCGTCATAGAGTCTCTGTGCATTCAAATTGCCATCGATAAAATGCAATTGTCTTGGTTGTCCGTAGCTTATGCCTGCCCATACTATAACCCCACTGCCATCATGGGGCACTCTCTTCACAAAGTTGACATCAGAAAACTGCTCGCCCCTACGACGCCATACACATGGTCAGCGGTGGCCTTTTATTTTCCCTAGAAGTTCATAGGAACATGTCAAATTTGGTGTCAAATGAAAGCTTAGTCTTTCATTTTTATTAAGGTACACAATGCCTTCAGAAACTATTCACACCCCTCTACTTGTTCCACTTTATGTTTCCGCCTGAATTTAAAATAGATAAACATGTACACATGAATAACAAATGAAAAGCTGAAATGTCTTGCGTCAGTAAGTATTCAACCCCGTTGTTGTTATTATGGCAAGTCTAAATACCTTGAGTAAAATGTAATTAATAAGTTGCATAGACTAACCGTGTGCAATAATGGTGTTTTTGAATGACTATCCCATTTCTGTTGCCCACACACATACAATTATCTGTAAACTCTCTCAGTCGAAACGGGAATTTCAAGAACAGATTCAACGACAAAGACCAGGGAGGTTTTCCAATGCCTCGCAAAGAAGGACACCTATTGGTAGATGGGTAAAAAAAATCATAAAAAGTAGACATTGAATATCTCTTTGAGCATGGTGAAGTTATTAATTACACTTTGGATGGTATATCGATACACCCAGTCAAAGACACAGGCGTCCTTCCTAACTCGCTTAGGGATGACGCCAATGGTGATTTTATGGCTGTAATAGAAAACTGAGGTTGGATCAACAACATTGTAGTTACTTAGATCTTTTTGGAAAACATTGTCGCATAAAAAACAGAGAGAGATTTTTTGTTGTTGCATCTGCACAGTTTTTCCAGTAAATGAGTTTGTAAAATGTTCTGTGAAAATTGTTCAAAGTAGTCCTTGTGCATAGAGTTATATGGTTTGGCACATGTTGAATTCAATGATTTTTGTTTGGCATAGATTCAAAAGAGAAATCTGAGTCAAAGCGAAATTCCGTCAATCCTGCAGATTTTCATTGATGGGCTGCCAGTGGCAGATGGTTGCCCAGTGATTCTCTCCCATGTCTCACCATCCTGTTATGCAACTGCTTTAATGTGGAATTGGAGACATTTGCTGACTCTACTGTTACATAGTAGAGTTTGTTTTTAGGTTAAATTGTGTGTGTGTGTGTGGGGGGGGGGGGGGGGTCACCTTTTGTTTCACAGGAACACAGGCAATATCTTACTACTGATAACAACGCTCTTGTCTACATATGGATACGCCTGTGGCGGATTTACGGTGTTATGAACAAAGCAAATAAAAAAGGGTGCTTCTGGCTGTTATAAGACATTTACCATCAATAAAATGTTTTTGCTGGCTGGCACTTACATGATAATGTCTCCATCTCTACATTAACAACTCTTTATTGTGAGTTATTGACAAGTCAATTACATGTTTTATTTAACTAGACAAGTCAGTTAAGAACAAATTCTTATTTACAATGACGGCCTACACCGGCCAAACCCAGATGAAACTGGGCCAACTGTGAGACGCCCTATAGGACTCTCAATCACGGCCGGTTGTTATACAGCCTGGATTCGAACCAGGGTGTCTGTAGTGACGCCTCTAGCTCTAAGATGTAGTGCCTTAGACCGCTGCGCAACTTGGGAGAAATTAAGAAAGAAATGACAAATTCATATAACCTTGGTTTAATTTTGATCACCTCAAATACCTTTAGTAAGATAAATAAAATGGGTTGCAAAATGTAAACAGCAACTCTACAGCATGTGGGCATGTTAAGCTAATTTTGCTCATGTACACACACACACATGGTGTCGTTATTGGAAAGGGACAATGATTAATCCTATTCCTTCACCAAGCTGATGTAACAGCAGTAACAGTCCTGTGTGTGTGAAGGGAGCAGAGCGGGGGATGGAGCAACGGATGAATAGAGAAGGGGAAGAATGGGAGAGGAGAGACAAGCAGGCCACAAGAGCGCCAAAGAAAAAGGTCATAAGACTACGTTACACGGGGAGATAAGCTACCACCCAAAAAAAGACAACACCTCCCCATGACTTAACCTCCCCACACATTATCGAACTCAAGACACAGTATAGAGAAGATCAAATTGTACAGAGAAGATTAAATTATATAGGCTGCAATATACTGCACACCAAGAACAACTCTCAACAAAACTGGACTGTGGAGCAAAACAATTCAGATAACACGCACATGCAGTTCAACGCTTCAGTGCTGAACAAAGGAATCCATTCCACCTCTTCTAAACACAGGCATTTGACAGATGGAGTCGGGCCAAAGGGATGGAGGTTGGGTGGGGTGGGGTGGGGGGCTGAGTCGCTCGTGGCATAAGAGGTATCCCAGCATGCCTGGTGGAGAGAAACAGGACCTCAGACTGGAGCAAAGGTTCACCTTCCAACAGGACAACGACCCTTAGTACACAGCCACACAGGAGTGGCTTCGGGACAGGTCTCTGAAAGTCCTTAAGTGGCCAAGCCAGTGCCCGGACTTGAACTCGATCTTACATCTCTGCAGAGACATGAACATGGAGAGACATTCCCATCCAACCTGACAGAGCTTGAGAGGATCTGCGGAGAAGAATGGGAGAAACTCCCCAAATACATGTGTCAAGCTTCTAGTGTCATTTCCAATTAGACTCAAAGCTGTAATCGCTGCCAAAGGTGCAGAATATTTACATAGATTTTATATGTCCGTTTTTTAAAATACATTTACAAACATATTTAAACTGTTTTTGCTTTGTCAATATGGGGTATTGTGTGTAGATTGATGAGGTAAAAACGCCCACATTTAAACAAGTTTTGAAAAAGGCTTTAATGTAACAAAATGTGGTAATTTGGCTAATTTGTATTCATTATTACAGGAAAATAAACTCTCAACAAGCTCATTATTTAGTTAATGGTGAGTGTCACTTTCGTTATAAGGATCGGACCAAGGCGCAGCGTGGTATGCGTACATTCTTTTTAATTAACTGAATGAACACCGACAAAACCAACAAAATGAACCGTGACGCTATACAAACTAGTGCTGACAGGCAACTACACATAGACAAGATCCCACACCAGAAAGTGGGAAACAGGGCTGCCTAAATATGATCCCCAATCAGAGACAATGATAACCATATCAGGCCAACATAGAAATACATAAACCCCAAGACCTACAAAACCCTAGACATACAAAAAACCCTAGACATACAAAACCCATAGACATACAAAAAACTAGAGTACCCACCCTAGTCACACCCTGACCTAACCAAAATATATAGAGAAACAGATATCTAAGGTCAGGGCGTGACAGTGAGTTAATTACAAAAAATAGCCTATGGTTGTGAGTGTGACGAAATAAAAGCAGGGCATTCTACCAGATAATTTTAGAACTTGGACACTGTCTTATTAGCCTAACGTTATATCCTAATTTGACTTTGGTGCAGGTCAAGTTGTTCTTCAAATTACAGTCTCTGGTAAACACACAGTATAGCAACTAAAATCAAAGTGTATTTGTCACATGCACAGGATACAGAAGATATAAATGGTACAGTGAAATGGTTACTTGCATAGTGGAGTCTTTTGTTTAGACATGTAGCTAGCTAAGCAATGCACCATAATTCCAACTCATAACGTTACTACCCTGCATGAATCTGCTTGTAGCTAAAGCTAACCAACTAGTTAGGTTCAATGTTAACTAGCTAGCTAACATTAGGCTATAACTAGCAATGCAAATGGCTCTCAGATACAAATAATATTACTACACAGATCATACACGTAATGTTAGCAGCGAGCCAGCCAGATAACGTTAGCTAGCTAGCTAACAGTGTGCTTTAACTTGCAATGAAAATGACTTTCTGACAAAATTAGAAACGTATAATATCTGAAAATGTAGCTAGCTAGACTATCTTATACATGGATGAACGCTTCTTCCTCTCTGTAACTGATGCCACGGTTGCCCTTTGTTTGATGATGTAATCAAGAGAAGATATAATCTGTGTGTTCTCTTTTCAACTCCCTCCGCATTATTTTCAATCAAATGGACACATTTTCTCCATCTCCTTAGCTATCATCCTCTGCTTACACTGGGCATTCCACTGATTTCAAAACTCGGTCCTCCAGAAAGTGTGGAGCATTAGCAACACTTATGCAGTTCTTTGTGATATCTTTCAAAAAAAGATGCGTTAGAAAGAATTACCGAGCTAGACATACTGAGCAGCTCAGAGAAGCATGCTACATGGCAGACCAATCTGACCTCACCTCTCGGCATGTCCAGCCCATCCATTATATCAGTCAATCATGGGTAGCGGGAATGTTCCTGTCTTTTTCTGTGGCTATACCAACTAGGCCCATAATTTAACAATTTTATTTGTCTTTAAGGCACATGAAAGTACACATGTTCCAGGAAGCATTTCTACCATAAAACGTATTTTGATTTAAAAAAATACATGTTTACGTTCAAATGCCTCTCCTTCGAAGTAGTAACACGTGACATACGCCTAGTTTCCTGAAACGAGTAACATATACAGCATGCTGCTTTTGCTCACTTTATTGATTTTGTCTGTCTTGCTTAGGTCACTCAAAGGAACACAGTATTTATTTGAAGGCAGTCAATGCAACAGCTCATCATCCTCCTCAGCATTGTGCATTAAATAACTCAAACTGGCTAGTTTGCCTGTTTGTAAAGAGAAGGACGGGCTGTACGCTGACCTGCTACTCTGATTGGATATAGCGAAGCAGTCTCTTCACTCGCTTCATATTTCACCCCAAGCTGTCTAGTACATTCGTTTCATATTGACCCGACTGCTTATCGCATGTTTCGGTCTGATCATTTAGTTTACTGCCACGTCCTGTTAGCCTGCTAGTATGATAAATCAATAGGCGAGGAGATTTGCTAGCAAGCTATCAATGTGCATAATATCTAACAAGCAAAGTGAGAATAAGTAAAGAAGAAACGCTTATGCGCTTTCTGACTAAGTGACAGCAAACTTGTCTGCCCGCTGCCAGTTTTGGGGACAGGACACACACACACACACACACACACACACACACACACACACACACACACACACACACACACACACACACACACACACACACACTGCTCCTAATCTGCAGCTTTTTTGGTCTATAAACCTGCATGTACAGTAGATAGGTATTTTTTTTTTACCTTCAATTCATTGCATTTTCATATCTTATCAAAATGATGAAAAAAGTATATATTTCACCAACAGATTTTTTTCAAATATAATTTTTCTAATGATCTTTATCAGAGAAAATGGTGTATTGTCCCATACAATAACCTGTGCTCTAAATTATTTGTTCCTAAAATGTACCAGGATTCTGATTGGCTGGCCTCATCACCTGTGATCTTCATAGCGTAGCCGGCTCTCGATAGCTTGTGGAGTCCCTCGTTGTACACAGTGGCTAGCTCGGGGTTGTGCATTAGGTGACGCTCTATAGCTCCTAGGAGGGCCATCACAGCTGTGGAAGTTGCTTCCAGACTGGATATGTTCTTCTTACGGAGAAGTGGAGTAGCATAGCGGGATACTCCATCCACTGGAGTCTTGGCCTCTAGCACCTCCACTGCAGCTTTGCTTAGAGGGGGTCACCTTCTAATTTCTGTATGAGAGTGTGTCGAGCTGCCACAGTCTCTGCCCAGTCAGTCCATGGTTCTAGCTGTTTGATCCTTTTGTGCCTGGTTTCCCTTGCCTGATGCTGTTTTCCTATCCACTACAGTTCTGCCCGCTTCGACTCTGGTCCCTTTCTCCAGTCTGACTTCTCCTCAGTCCTGCTATTCTGGCATGGATTCCCCACTCTACGCTCCCTTGGATTCCCCTCCGGCTTACCCTGTCCCCACACCTCTCGCTCCAGCCTCAGCCTCAGCACCTGGTTTCCAGCAACCCACCCAAGCTTCCACCGGCCGGCAATCAATCATCCCACCGTGTTTCAATAAATACCTTGGTTACCTTGGTCATTCCAGTCTCCTTGTCTGAGTCTGCTCTTGGGTTCAACTGTAGGTCTGTCTGCTGCCTTTTTGTTGACACAGCCTAAATGGCAATCACCAAACGAGAGGACTAATGTGGATTAAATCAACTAGTGTATGCTGGCAAAAGGCTGCATTCTACAACAGGGATGGGAGTAATCAAATTTTGTTGACACATAAAACAGTTCTACCATGCTGCTCTTTTTACAGTTTTATACACTGAGCAGAGAAAGGGTTTTTCTCTCCATTCAGCCACTCAGCGTCTCTTTAAAACATGCATCCAATCCCCTTGATCCCTTACATAACTAGACCAATCATATGATTACGTGTGCCGTGGTTCAGTGCTGTGGCAAGACAGGAAAATTATTGAGTTTCCGCTCGTGATGTTAAACTGCAAGCGCAGATGCTCTGATATCAAAACCATTTGGAGCATATTTGAAAAGTTAACACGCTGACTATACAATGGACCAATTCGAAAAATAAAAGCAGTACTTTTCAATGCGTGTGATATAAGAGATGTGCCGTGAGATTAGGGTCAAATGCATGTGTCTTGCGACCAATGTGTGAGAGTTGGCAGCTCTGCATTGGGGCATGCAACGCAGAATGTGTGTTTTCGACATCAGCCAACTAACTAGCTAGCTAGCTAACATTGGACACTAGCGATAGCTAGCAAGTGATCTCGTCAGCTGTTTAGACAAACAACCAAAGTTAAACTAACTAGTTAATTCAGGAATGTGTCCATTATGAAGACCCGCACAGATTTTTTAAATCCTGAATTGGTGTTCTGGCTAGCCAGCTATTGAAAAATTTTGCAAATCATGTTTTTTCATCTGTTTTCTATCAGGGACTAAACAGGGCAATTCATGCTTTGGCAGGAGACAGCAATCCTTTACGTGGACCACAAAAAAATATTAAATCAAGTCCCAAAGATTTTCTATTTATTTTTGCTAATACCGATTTAAAGACATTCTTTAAAAAAGTATACTCGGTCATAAGATTTTATATGGGAAAATAGAATTCATAGAATCAAAGGAACATTTTACATCTTCCTAAGTTTGAGGGTGGTTTTAACCTTCCGTACTTGGAATTGTATTAACCTCTTACACTTATGGTGGCGCTATTTCATTTTTGGAAGAAAAACGTTCCCGTTTTAAACAAGATATTTTGTCACAAAAAGATGCTCGACTATGCATATAATTGCTACTGTTCGAAAGAAAACACTCTGACGTGTCCAGAAATACAAATATCTTCTCTGTGCGTGCCCTAGAACGTGAGCTTCAGGCAAAACCAAGATGACTTGGCATCCAGGAAATGACAAGGATTTTTGAGGCTCTGTCTTTCATGATCTCCTTATATGGCTGTGAACGCAAGAGGAATGAGTCTGCCCTTTCTGTCGTTTCCCCAAGGTGTCTGCAGCATTGTGACGTATTTGTAGGCAGATCATTGGAAGATTGACCATAAGAGACCACATTTACCACGTGTCCGCCCGGTGTCCTGCGCCGAAATTGGTGCGCAAAAGTCACCTGCCAGTATTTTTCCATGGAGCAGAGAGAGAAGCAAGCTTCCAAGAACTGCATGTCAATGAAGAGATATGTGAAAAAACACCTTGAGGATTGATTCCAAACAACGTTTGCCATGTTTCGGTCGATATTATGTAGTTAATCCGGAAAAAGTTTCACATTGTAGGTGACTGCATTTTCGGTTCGTTTCGGTAGCCAGGCGCAATGTAGAAAACGGAACGATTTCTCCTACCCACAGACGCTTTCAGGAAACACTGCGCATTTGGTATGTGGCTGGGAGTCTCCTCATTGAAAACATCAGAAGCTCTTCAAAGGTAAATGATTTTATTTATTTGGTTATCTGGCTTTTGTGAAAATGTTGCGTGCTACATGCTACACAAAATGCTATGCTAGCTTTGCATACTCTTACACAAATTAGTCAATTTCTATGGTTCAAAAGCATATTTTGAAAATCTGAGATGACAGTGTTGTTAAGAAAAGGCTAAGCTTGAGAGCAAACGCATTATTTTAATTTTATTTGCGATTTTCAGAAATCGTTAACGTTGCGTTATGCTAATGAGCCTGAGGCTTAGTCACAATCCCGGATCCGGGATGGGGAGTTTCAAGAGGTTAACTCGCCACCCAAGGCTTTTACTTCCGACAAATACAGTGTATACAGTGTATATACAGTGTATACAGCACATTCATTACGTTTCCAAAAAGTATTATAGAGGTTATAAATATCCGGTTGCAATACAGACATCATGGGAACATTAAAAACGTTCCTTGGTAGTCCATGAAATGTTCTGAATATCATGTTATTTTGGAGATATCCTTGGAACATTTCATTACATTCGATTTAGAGCTATGGTTTGTCTTCATATAACGTTACAATCGTAATGATAGAAATACATTTTGGAACGCTGTCTGTAAGTCAAGTGGTGGTACACTTGTAAAGTTGTCTTTCTAAGTGTGTAGGAACATTTGCTACGTTCTAAATAACTAATCTAGACGTTCTGAATGTCTGGCAAATTGGATGACATTATAGTAGTATTTGTAAAGTTCACAGAAGGTTCCTGAAATGTACTGAATGTCTGGTCACTTTGCAATAGTTTACATAACGTTCCCAATGAGTCTAGTAGATGTTGTGAATGTCAGATCCCTAAAAGTCAGGTAAATTTTGGGATATCGTAGTAACCCAGTTAAGAAAATGACGTTTGAGGACGTGCCCACAAAGTAATTTTAGTCCCCACATAAGTCAAGATAACGTTATTGTGAAACGTGCCTTGCAGCTGTTGTGTCAGCTGACAAAAGTTACGTCCCAAGGCTTTTCATGATGTTGAAATGTCATGGATCTTCCCTGGACCTGCACATATTATGTACCTTATTACTACTGCAGGTACACACTGACAAAAGTTACTTCCCAGTGGATACCAGAAACTGCATTTTGTGGGGCTCTCAATGTACTTTCTGACATTTTAGCAACGTGATGTGGTTGACGTAAAAATAATGTTTTCATGAAATGTCTCCTAGATGTACCTGTGGTGTAAGGTGACAAAGGTTACGTCCCAAGTCTCTTCAAGACGTTGAAATGTGGGGGATCCTGAAAAGCTGAATATTGTTATTTAATAACGCTATAAGAGATGTCCTTGAATCTTCCCTGAACGTGCACACTGTTACATGCCTATTTGGTACTGTAGGTACCCACTGACGAAAGTTACGTTCCCAGTGGTTACCAGAAACTGCATTTTGTGGGGCTCTCAATGTACTTTCTGACGTTTAGTAATGTTTGGAGATTGACCTAAAAATAATGTTTTCATATAACATCTTAATTTCAGAATGTTTGCTAAAGAGCAGTGCATAGTTATCTAACGTTGCAATGACAATTATAAATAGACATTATGGATCATTGTCAGTGAGTCAAGTGGTGGTGTATTTGTAACGTTGTATTTCTGACTACAAAAAATCAAATCAAATACAATTTTAATTAGTCACATGCGCCGAATACAAAAGGTGTAGACCTTACAGTAAAATGCTTACTTATGAGACCCCTAACCAACAATGCAGTAAAAAAACATGAATAAGAATAATAAATAAAAGTAACAAGTAGATAAAGAGGAGCAGTAAAATAACACTAGCGAGACTACATACAGGGGGTTACCGGTATAGAGCCAATGTGCGGGGGCACAGGTTAGTCGAGGTAATTGAGGTAATATGTACATGTAGGTATTCGTTATTAAAGTGACTATGCATAGAGGATAAGAGAGTAGCAGTGGTGTAAAAGGGGGAGGGCAATGCAAATATTCTGGGAAGAAATTTGATTAGATGTTCAGGAGTCTTATGGCTTGTGGGTAGAAGTTGTTTAGAAGCCTCTTCTACCTAGACGTTCCGGGACAGCTTGCCATGTGGTAGCAGAGAGAACAGTCTATGACGAGGGTGGATGGAGTCATTGACAATTTTTAGGGCCTTCCTCTGACACCGTCTGGTATAGAGGTCCTGGATGGCAGGAAGCTTTGCCTCAGTGATGTACTAGGCCGTACGCACCACCCTCTGTAGTGCATTGCGGTCGGAAACCAAGCAGTTGCCATACCAGGCAGTGATGCAACCAGTCAGGATGCTCTCGATGGTACAGCTGTAGAACCTTTTGAGGATCTGAGGACCCATGTCAAATCTTTTCAGTCTCCTGAGGGGAAATCGGTTTTGTCGTGCCCACTTCACGATTGTCTTGGTGTGCTTGGACCATGTTAGTTTGTTGGTGATGTGAACACTAAGGAACTTGAAGCACTCAACCTGCTCCACTAAAGCCCTGTCGATGAGAATGGGGGCATGTGCGGTCCTCTTTTTCCTGTTGTCCATAATCATCTCCTTCGTCTTGATCACGTTGAGGGAGAAGTTGTTGTCCTGCCACCACACGGCCAGGTCTCTGACCTCCTCCTTATAGGCTGCAGAGGGAGGTGTTTAGTCCCAGGGTCCTTAGCTATGTGATGAGCTTTGAGGGCACGATGGTGTTGAACGCTGAGTTGTAGCCAGTGAATAGCATTCTCACATAGGTGTTCCTTTTGTCCAGGTGTGAAATGGCAGTGTGGAGTGCAATACAGATTGCATCATCTGTGGATCTGTTGGGGCGGTATGCAAATTGGAGTGGGTCTAGGGTTTCTGGGATAATGGTGTTGATGTGAGACATGACCAGCCTTTCAAAGCACTTCATGGCTACAGACGTGAGTGCTACATTGGAACTCAATTTGCTGATTTCCACTCAGTCAGTGTGGAATTTTTTGGCTTGTGTTTCGGTAAGGTGACTGACGGTGTACAATAAGAAAAAGCTATTGTGAGTAAAATGTGTCTTGCACAGCTTTGTTCCACTGCGTGATCACAGCCTGTATTAAAGAGTTCAGTAATCATGTTCTTTGGTCCTGATGAACAACATTGACAAGTGTTCTTGGTCTATTACTAGCATAAGCACGTAAAAATATATAATGCAAACGATGGCTTGATATATACATTTTTACTGAAGGGCAGTCTAAATTTGCACAATCCAGATTATGAAAAGTGCAATTTATATGTTCTATAACACCAACATTATTCAAACACCTTGCAGTGTCACAATATCCTGAGAAGCTGTAGTCACCTCTTTCCTCATTTAAGTTATGATTCAATATTCTGATTATGATATTATGGATAACGTCTTGGGTAGTAGAGATTAAAGTTCTTTCCATTTCTGTGTTATGAAGATTGAAAATGTCCAGAGTAAGGCAGTCCAATGTAATATTGTATTGTATGTGTTGAGCCATTGTCATATCATTGTTGAATCATTTTCAGATCATTAAATCCACTGGTGTAACACAGATGTCAAGTACTTCAAGGAAGAGAGAATAAAATTGAATCTGGACTAAATTGTCAAGGGAGAAAACCACCCTTAACTTCTTGTTGACTGGAGGGCAGTATTGAGTAGCTTGGATAAATAAGGAGCCCAGAGTAAACTGCCTGCGACTCAGCCATAAAAGCTAGAAGATGTGTATATGTCTGTGAGTATAACAGAACTCATATGGCAGGCGAAAACCTGAGAAAAATACAACCAGGAAGTGGGAAATCTGAGGTTTGTAGTTTTTCAACTCTTCGCCTATCCAATACACAGTGTCTGTGGGGTCATTTTGCACTTCCTAAGGCTTCCACTAGATGTCAACAGTCTTTAGAACCTTGTTTGATGCTTTGACTGTGAAGGGGGGCTGAATGAAAGGGGATTGAGCCAGGTGTCTGGCAGAGTGCCACGAGCGTCGTTCATGTATGAGTTACCTTGCGTTCCATTGCTTTTCTACAGTTAAAGGAATTCTCCGGTTGGAAGATTATTGAAGATTTATGTTAAAAACATCCTAAAGATTGATTCTATACTTCGTTTGACATGTTTCTACGACCTGTAATATAACTTTTTGGAATTTTCGTCCGACCTTTCAGCTGGACTTGCACGCGCATTTGGATCCAAACGCCCTAACAAAAGGAGGTATTTGGACATACATTTTTTATTTTGTACCTTTATTTAACTAGGCAAGTCAGTTAAGAACAAATTCTTATTTTCAATGACGGCCTAGGAACAGTGGGTTAACTGCCTGTTCAGGGGCAGAACGACAGTTTTGTACCTTGTCAGCTCGGGGATTTGAACTTGCAACCTTTCGGTTGCTAGTCCAACGCTCTAACCACTAGGCTACCCTGCCGCCCCAAATGATGAGCTTTATCGAAAAATCAAACATTTATTGTAGAACTGGGATTCTGAGCGCTGTTCTCAGATTATTGCATGGTGTGCTTTTTCCGTAAAGTTTTTTTGAAATCTGACACAGCGGTTGCATTAAGGAGAGGTTTATCTAAAGTTCCATATCTAATAGTTGTATCTTTTATCAATGTTTATTATGAGTATTTCTGTAAATTGATGTGGCTCTGCAAAATCACTGCATGTTTTGGAACTACTGAACATAACACTCCAATGTAAAATAATTTTTAATTTGTGACTCCTCTCTTTGGCTGGAAAAATGGCTGTGTTTTTCTGTGACAAGTGCTTACCTAACATAATCGTTTGTGGTGCTTTCGCTGTAAAGCCTTTTTGAAATTAGACACCGTGGCTGGATTAACAAAAAAAGTGTGGCGAAGGAAGACAGTGACAATGAAAGTGGATCTAGTCTTATCAGCCAGTTTGACACGAAGAGTGTAGATACCAGTCCTACTGAATCTGAGAGTAAAATTGAGTCAGATAGTGAAGTTGAGGCAGGAGGTGTTACTCCTCCAAGACTGCCAACACACACTGACTAAAAGTCAGATGGTGAATTTGAGGCTAGCTTGCTTTCCATTGCAATTCTACAGACAAAGGAATTCTCCAGTTGGAACATTATTGAAGATTTATGTTAAAAATATCCTATAGATTGATTCTATACATCGCTTGACATGTTTCTACAGACTGTAACGGAACTTTCTGACTATTCGTCTGCTCCTGGTGATTGTGTGTCATGAATTTGGATTACTGGGCTAAACGCCTGAACAAAAGCAGGTATTTGGACATAAATGATGGACTTTAGCGAACAAATCATACATTTATTGTGGAGTGCATTCTGATGAAGATCATCAAAGGTAAGTGAATATTTATAATGCCACGACATGGCGGATATCTGCATGGCTTAATTTCGTTGTCTGAGCGCTGTACTCAGATTATTTAATGATGTGCTTTTTCGGTAAAGCTTTTTTGAAATCTGACACAACGGTTGCATTAAAACAGCTTGAGGATAGGGGAGACGCTAGCGTCTCAAGTGGCCAATTTCCAGGGGGAAATGCAGAGCGCCAGATTCAAATAAAATGCTATAAAATTCAAACTTTTATTAAATCACACATGTCAGATACTTAATTAAAGCTCCACTCGTTGTGAATCCAGCCAACATGTCAGATTTTAAAAATGCTTTTCCGCGAAAGCATATGAAGCTATTATCTTATAGCCTGCAGCCATCCTAACCAGCAGTAAACAATGGAGCTAGTCTAGCAGGCACTACACAAAACGCTGAAATAAAATATAAAATATGCATTACCTTTGACGAGCTTCTTTTGTTGGCACTCCAATATGTCCCATAAACATCACAATTGGTCCTTTTGTACGATTAATTCCGTCCATATATATCGAAAATGTCCATTTATAAAGCCTGTTTGATCCATAAAAAAACAGCTTAGAAAAACGCAACGTCACCACAAAATATTTAAAAAGTTGCCTATAAACTTTGCCAAAATACTTCAAACTACTTTTGTAATACAACGTTAGGTATTTTCAAACATTAATAATCGATCAAATTGTAGACGGGGCTATCTGTATTCAATACATGAACGAAAAGAAACCATCTCTGCTCATCACGTCTTGTGCAACTCACAAAAGTTTACCCCGTTCCGAGTTGGCCTACTTCCTACTAAGACAAAGAAATAACCTCAGCCATATTTCAAACACTGGCGACATTGTGTGGAAGATATAGGAACTTAAAGTATGTTCCTATTAAATTTCCAATGGCAAAGACAATATAGGGAAGAGAGATGGGAGAAAAACAGTTAGTCCTCTGGGTTTTGCCTGCTACACAGTTCTGTTGTACTCACAGACATGATTCAAACAGTTTTAGAAATTTCAGAGTGTTTTCTATCCAAATCTATGAATAATATGCATATCTTATATTCTTGGCATGAAAAGCAGGAAGTTGAAATTAGGCACGCTATTTATCCAAAAGTGAAAATTCTGCCCCCTAGCTTTAAGAGGTTTTAAGGAGAAGTGTATCTATAATTCCATGCATAATAGTTGTATATTTTATCAATGTTTATTATCAGTATTTCTGTAAATTAATGAGGCTCTCTGCAAAAAAAAAAAAAAAAACGTGCCAATGTAAACTCAGATTTTTGGATATAAATATGAACTTTATCGAACAAAACATACATGTATTGTGTAACAAGAAGTCCTATGAGTGTCATCTGATGAAGATCATCAAAGGTTAGTGATTAATTTTATCTCTATTTCTGCTTTTTGTGACTCCTCTCTTTGGCTGGAAAAATGGCTGTGTTTTTCTGTGACTAGCCTTTTTGAAATCGGACACTCTGGTGGGATTAACAACAAGTTTATCTTTAAAAGGGTGTAAAATACTTCTATGTTTGAGGAATTTTAATTATGAGATTAATGTTGTTTTGAATTTGGCGCCCTGCACTTTCACTGGCTGTTGTCATATCGATCCCGTTAGCGGGATTCAAGCCATAATAAGTTTTAATCAGGATGACAGTTTTCAGCTGTGCTAACATAATTGCAAAAGGGTTTTCTAATGATCAATTAGCCTTTTAAAAGGATAAACTTGGATTAGCTAACACAATGTGCCATTGGAACACAGGAGTGATGGTTTCTGATAATGGGCCTCTGTACGCCTATGTAGATATTCCATTAAAAATCAACTGTTTCCAGCTACAATAGTCATTTACAACATTAACAATGTCTAAACTGTATTTCTGATCAATTTGATGTTATTTTAATGGAAAAAATAGCTTATCTTTCAAAAACAAGGATATTTCTAAGTGACCCCAAACTTTTGAACAGTAGTGTACATGTTTCAAGCAGACCACCATAGTCCCTGTATCCAAGAACCACAAGGTAACTTGTCTCTACGACTACCGCAACGTAGCACTCACATCTGTAGCCATGAATTGCTTTGAAAGGCTGGTCATGGCTCATATCAACACCATCAACCCAGGCACCCTGGACCCACTCCAATTCACATACCACCCCAACAAATCCGCAGATGATGCAATTTCTATTGCACTCCACACTGCCCTTTCCCACCTGGACAAAAGGAACATCTACGTAAGAATGCTGTTCATTGACTACAGCTCAATGTTCAACAACGTTGTGCCCTCCAAGCTCATCACTAAGCTAAGGGCCCTAGGATTAAACACCTCCCTCTGCAACTCAATCCTGGACTTTCTGACGGGCCGCCCCCAGGTGGTGAGGGTAGGCAACAACATAATCGCCATGCTGATCCTCTGTGCTTAGTCCCCTGCTGTACTCCCTGTTCACCCATGACTGTGTGGCCGCGCATGACTTGAATACCATAATTAAGTTTGCAGACATCATGCTGGTGGTAAGCTTGATCACCGACAATGATGAGACTACAGGGGGGAGGTCAGAGACCTGGCAGTGTGGTGCCAGGACAGCAACCTCAATGTCAGCAAGACAAAGGAGCTGAACATGGACTACAGGAAACAGAGGGCCGAGCACACCCCCATCCACATCGACCAGACTGTTGTGGAACAGGTCAAGAGCTTGTCCACATCACTAAGGAACAATCATGGTCCACACACATCAACACAGTCGCGAAGAGAGTAGGAGAATGCCTCTTCCCCCTCAGGAGACTGTTCTACATCTGCACCATTGAGAGAATCTTGACTGGCTGCATCGCCGCTTAGTATGGAAACTGCTTGGCATCCAACCACAAGGTGCTACAGAGGGTAGTGCGTATGACCCAGTACATCACTTGGGATGAGCTCCCTGCCATCCAGGACCTCTATAGCAGGCGTGTTAGAGGAAGGCCCTAAATATTGTCAGACTCAATTCACCCAAGTCATAAACAGTTCTCTCGGCTACCGCATGGCAATTCTGAAACCAACAGGACCATGAACAGCTTCTACCCCCACGCTATAACATGGCTAAATAGTTAGTTACATATTTAACCAAAGCTACCCGGAATATCTGTATCGACCCTTTTTGCACAAATCGCTTCTGACTCACCGCATACGATGTTGTGACTGATTATTATCCATCCCGTTGCCTAGTCACTTTATCCCTACCTATATGTACATATCAGTGGCGGTCGGTGATGTTTAAGATGATGGAGGACGTTTGTTTTTCCATGAGCATGGCCGTATTTCTATTACAGCATGTTGGATGACTGTCATTCATATTCTATTCACCCAGTTCAATGTAACAGCGATAGGTTTAGGCTACTACATGATACTAAAATTGTCCTTTTACCCATAATGAGGTTGCTACAACCTAGCCTATGTATGAAAGTTTACAACGTAGGTGCACACAGGTGGAGAGAAATTTCTAAGGTGTTTGACAGTGACACTTGGACAGTGACACATTCAATACCGCCTTGCACACTTTTGCCTGCATCTAGCTGATCTAGGGTGTAATCATTTGTCCAACAGTTGCAAACGAGTTTCTATTGGACAAATTCAGGTATGTTTATCCCCATTTCGCTTGCTTCTGTTTAAGAAACGTTTTTCAACAGAATTGGTGGAATGAATACACCCCTGATCACGCGTAAACACAGTTCACGTTATATTGCACATCTATGCACTCTCCTCTCAACCTTTCCCACATCAGCTGTATGTTACCGTGCAAAAAAACACATTTTGTGGCCAAACCATATCATAAACGCTACACACAGCCTACAGTGTTGTTACTATATTAGCTAAAGTAACATCATAGTATACATAGCTAATAGAACGAATGCGTTACTAAACCCTCTACAAGATGGCACCGACAGAGAGGGTTGCCTCGCTTCTAGTCCTTAAAACCTCTTGAAACTCCCCATCCCGGATCCGGGATCGTGACTAAAGCCTCAGGCTCATTAGCATAACGCAACGTTAACGATTTCTGAAAATCGCAAATAAAATTAAAATAATGCGTTTGCTCTCAAGCTTAGCCTTTTCTTAACAACACTGTCATCTCAGATTTTCAAAATATGCTTTTGAACCATAGAAATTGACTAATTTGTGTAAGAGTATGCAAAGCTAGCATAGCATTTTGTGTAGCATGTAGCACGCAACATTTTCACAAAAGCCAGATAACCAAATAAATAAAATCATTAACTTTGAAGAGCTTCGGATGTTTTCAATGAGGAGACTCTCAGTTACATAGCAAATGTGCAGTTTTTCAAAAAAATATTATTTGTGTAGGACAAATCGCTCCGTTTTGTTCACGTTTGGCTATGAAAAAACCCTGTATACAGTTATAGCCTGAAGCTCATTAGCATAATGTAACGTTAACGATTTCTGAAAATCGCAAATAAAATGAAAATAATGCATCTGCTCTCAAGCTTAGCCTTTTCTTAACAACACTGTCATCTCAGATTTTCAAAATATGCTTTTGAACCATAGTAATTGACTAATTTGTGTAAGAGTATGCAAAGCTAGCAATGCATTTTGAATAACATGTAGCACGCAACATTTTCACAAAAACCAGATAACCAAATAAATAAAATCATTTACCTTTGAAGAGCTTCTGATGTTTTCAATGAGGAGACTCTCAGTTACACACCAAATGCGCAGTGTTTCCTGAAAGCGTCTGTGTGTAGGAGAAATCGTTCCGTTTTCTACATTGCGCCTGGCTACTGAAACGAACCGAAAATGCAGTCACCTACAACGTAAAACTTTTTCCGGATTAACTACATAATATCGACCGAAACATGGCAAACGTTGTTTGGAATCAGTCCTCAAGGTGTTTTTTCACATATCTCTTCATTGACATGCAGTTCGTGGAAGCTTGCTTTACTCTCTGTATTGTTTGGAAAAATACTGGCAGGTGACTTTTGCGCACCAATTTCGGCGCAGGACACCGGGCGGACACGTGGTAAATGTGGTCTCTTATGGTCAATCTTCCAATGATCTGCCTACAAATACGTCACAATGCTGCAGACACCTTGGGGAAACGACAGAAAGGGCAGACTCATTCCTCTTGCGTTTACAGCCATATAAGGAGATCATGACAAACAGAGCCTCAAAAATCCTTGTCATTTCCTGGATGCCATCTCATCTTGGTTTTGCCTGAAGCTCACGTTAAAAGGCACGCACAGAGAAGATATTTGTATTTCTGGACACGTCAGAGTGTTTTCTTTCGAACAGTAGCAATTATATGCATAGTCGAGCATCTTTTTGTGACAAAATATCTTGTTTAAAACGGAACGTTTTTCATCCAAAAATGAAATTGCGCCCCTAGAGTTCCAAGAAGTTAAGAAACTTTGAAGTATTTAGTTTTTTATGGATTATTTCTGAAACTGTTAGCCCACAAAATTGTAAGTGTTATTATATATAGCCGGTAAGAACTATTGGATATCAGAGCGACGTCAACTTACCAGCACTACGCCCAGGAATACGACATTCCCGAAGCAGATCCTTTATTCAAACCACCCAAGGCATTCAAACTGATTCCAGAGGCTGACCCAAAACAACGTTGCGGCAGAAGAGGTAGAAGAGGTAGAAGCGGCCTTCTGGTCAGACTTCAGAGGCGCACACACCACCCACCACTTCTGAGTATATTACTCGCTTACGTCCAGTCCCTAGATAACAAGGTAGACGAAGTTAGGGCATTGGTTGCTTTCCAGAGAGACATCAGGGATTGTAACATACTCTGTTTCACGGAAACATGGCTCTCTGTGGCTATGCTGTCGGAGTCGGTACAGCAATCGGGATTCTTTGTGCGTCGCACCGACAGAAATAAACATCTCTCTGGGAAGAAGAAGGGCGGGGGTGTATGTTTTATGATTAACGACTCATGGTGTAATTGTAACAACATACAGGAACTCAAGTCATTTTGTTCACCTGACCTAGAATTCCTCACAATCAAATGCCAACCGTATTATCTCCCAAGAGAATTCTTGTCGGTTATTGTCACAGTCGTTTATATCCCCCCTCAAGCCGATACCACGACGGCCCTCAAGGAACTTCACTGGACTCTATGCAAACTGGAAACCATATATCCTGAGGCTGCATTTATTGTAGCTGGGGATTTTACAAAGCAAATTTGAGAACAAGGCTACCTAAATTCAATCAGAATATTGATTGTAGTACCCGGGCTGGCAAAACACTGGATCACTGCTACTCTATTTTCCGCAATGCATACAAGGCCCTCCCCCGCCCTTCTTTCGGCAAATTTGCCCACAACTCCATTGCTTCTCTCCTCCTATAGGTGGAAACTCAAACAGGATGTACAGTACCTCTGACAAGGACTATTCAATGCTGATCTGACCAATCGGAATCCACGCTTCAAGATTTGATTTTTGATCATTTTTGATCATGCGGACTGGGAAATGTTCCGGGTAGCTTTAGAGAATAATATTGATGTATACGCTGATTCGGTGAGTGAGTTTATAAGGAAGTGGATAGGAGATGTTGTACTCACTGTGACTATTAAAACCTACCCTAACCAGAAACCGTGGATAGATGGCGGCATTCGCGCAAAACTGAATGCGCGAACCACCACATTTAACTATGGAAATGTGACCGGGAATATGGCTGAATAGAAACAGTGTAGTTATTCCCTCCGCAAGGCAATCAAACAAGCAAAATGTCAGTATAGAGACAAGGTGGAGTCGCAATTCAACAGCTCAGACACAAGACGTATGTGGCAGGGTCTACAGACAATCATGGACAACAAAAAGAATACCAACCACGTCACAGACACCGACGTCTTGCTTCCAGACAAACTAAACACCACCTTATTTTCCCACTTTGAGGATAATACAGTGCCACCAAGGACTGTGGGCTCTCCTTCTCTGTGGCCGACGTGAGTGAGACATTTAAACGTGTTTACCCTCGCAAGGATGCCGGCCCAGACGGCATCCCTAGCTGCGTCCTCAGAGCATGCGTAGACCAGCTGGCTGGTGTGTTATTCAATCTCTCCCTATCCTAGTCTGCTGTCCCCATATGCTTCAAGATGGCTACCATTGTTCCTGTACCCAAGAAGGCAAAGGTAACTGAACGGAATGACTATCGCCCCGTAGCACTCACTTCTTTCATCATGAAGTGCTTTGTGAGAGTAGTCAAGGATCATATAACCTCCACCTTACCTGTCACCTTAGACCCACTGCAATTTGCATACCGCCCCAATAGGCCCACAGGCGATGCAATCGCCATCACACTGCACACTGCCATATCCCATCTTGACAAGAAGAATACCTATGTAAGAATGCTGTTCATTGCCTACAGCTCAGCATTCAACACCATAGTACCCTCCAAGATCATCATTAAGCTTGAGGCACTTTGTCTCAACCCCGCCCTGTGCAATTGGGTTCTGGACTTCCTGACGGGCCACCCCCAGGTGGTGAAGTTAGGAAACAATATCTCCACTTTGTTGACCCTCAACACTAGGGTCCCACAAGGGTACATGCTCATCCCCCTCCTGTACTCCCTGTTCAGCCATCACTGCATGGCCATGCATGCCTCCAACTCAATCATCAAGTTTGCAGAAAAATCATCAACAATGACGAGACAGCCTACAGGGAGGAGGTGAGGGCACTCGGAGTGTGGTGTCAGGAAAACAATCTCTCACTCAACGTCAACAAAACAAATGATCGTGGACTTCAGTAAACAGAAGTGGGAGCATCCCCCTATCCACATGGATGGGACAGCAGTGGAGAAGGTGGAAAGTTGTAAGTTCCACGGTGTACACATCACGGACAAACTGAAATGGTCCACCCACACAGACAGTGTGGTGAACAAGGCGCAACAGCACCTCTTCAACCTCAGGAGGCTGAAGAAATTTGACCCAAAACCCTCACAAACTTTTACAGATGAACAATTGAGAGCATCCTGTCGGGCTGTACCACCGCCTGGTACAGCAACTGCACCGCCTACAACCGCAGAGCTCTCCAGAGGGTGGTGCGGTCTGCACAACGCATCACCGGGGGTAAAGTACCTGCCCTCCAGGACACCGACAGCACCAGATGTCACAGGAAGGCCAAAAAGATCATCAAGGACAACAACTACCCAAGCCACTGCCTGTTCACCCCTCTATCATCCAGAAAGGGAGGTTAGTACAAGTACATCAAAGCTGGGGCCGAGAGTCTGAAAAATAGCTTCTATCGCAAGGCCATCAAACTGTTAAACAACCATCACTAACAAAGAGAGGCTACTGCCTACATACATTCTTGAAATCACTGGCCTACTTACTTGTTAGATATTGCTACACTGTCGGAACTACAAGCACAAGCATTTTGCCACACTCCCAATCTTCTAACCATGTGTATGTGACCAATACAATTTGATTTGATTTGATTCAATCATGCAGCAACATTACAGTGTACAGTCAGTAAGCAGTTACACCTGCAATAAATTCGTAAAAACAAAAGCTTACCTTGACTTGGAAGAGTTTTAGTGTTGTGTTGGATAGTCAAAGCCAGCAAGCTAACATAGCATCACTCTGATTGAGTAGGCTAAACTAGCTAGCTGCATTTGGTAGCTATGTAAGTGAAACTGAAAGAAATTGAAGAAATTAAATTGTTCAAAGTTTTTCAACTATTCTCTTTCTCTCTCTTTGAGTTAACTACTCACCACATTTTCTGCACTACAGTGCTAGCTAGCAGTAGTGTATGCTATCTGTGCTAGATTAATTCTCTGATCCTTTGATTGGGTGATCAACATGTCAGTTCATGCTTCAAGAGCTCTGATAGGTTGGAGGACTTCCTCTGGAAGTTGTCATAATTACTGTGTAAGTCTATGGAAGGCGGTGAGAACCATGAGCCATGAAGGCAATGTACCCAGAGAAGGACGGAAGCTAGCTGTCCTCCGGCTACACCATGGTGCTACCGTACAGAGTGCTGTTGAGGCTACTATATACCTTCAATGAAATCCAAGATGGCGTGGCAGTATGGCATTTGTATTTGTCTTTGTCTTATCCCGTGTAAATAGCCGGTCTTTGTCATATATATCTTAATCTCACTTTCTATCTACGAACTAAATATATTTTCCTGCAACCCACCTCACCCAATGTGGTCCTTATAACTGGAACTTCCATCAGGAGCTAACTAGCTACGAGTCTTTGTTATCCACGGCTAGCGGTCTTCACCTTTTTCTCAGTCATCTGCCCGCCTTAGCTCAGACAACACCTGACAGTCTGCACAGCGCGATATCTACCCAGAGCAAATCAGACTGCTTCTCTCTACCATATCACCAAATTCCTGCCTCTCTGGATCATGACACCGGATCATCGCAGCTAGCTAGCTGGCTACTGTTAGCTAACGCCTCTGTCCCGAAGCAAGCACCAGCTAGCCTTGAGCTGGCTTCGAGTTAGGCCCATATACCAGCTAATTATAGGGCTACAATACCTCCTTTGCCAATTGGTCTGGAACCTTTATTGTTGACATGGAGCCCCGTTGATCCATCATGACTGGACTGTCGATGTGATTGCCGATGTGGTCTCAACAGGCTTTTCTGTTATGATGTTGCCCGAAGAACCATCTACTAGCCCCAGCCCGATAGCTTTTCTGAACGCTGTGTCCCCTGCTCGCCTAGCATAATAGTGACTACCGAACGGCACCATGACTCACCTATTGCTGCTCTTTTGACCCTATGATCACTCGACTACTCAGCTGATGCCCCTGGACTGTTTCAATAACACGGTACCTCATTTTGTTTACCTATCGGCCCCAGCCTCGAACTCAGGTTCTGTATGTACCTAACTGACCCGCTCTGTCCATTCATCGCAATTTACCCGTTGTTGTCTTGGCTCTTCTGATCAACACCTGTGATTGCTTTATGCCTCTCTCTAATGTAAATATACCTTGTCTACTGCTGTCTTGGTTAGCTCTTATTGTTTTTCACTGTAGAGCCCTCAGTCCCACTCAAAATGCCTTAGATAGCTCTTTTTTATCACCCCACACACATGCAGAGACCTCACCTGGCATAACTGGTGCCTCCGGAGACGAAACCTCTCTCAACATCACTCAACGCCTAGATTTACTTCCACTATACTCGCAAACGACCATACCCTTGTCTGTACATTATGCTTTGAATCTATTCTACCACAGAAATCTGCTCCTTTTATTTTCTGTCCCCAATGCACTAGACGACCAGTTCTTATAGCCTTTAGCCGTACCCTTATCCTACTCCTCCTCTGTTCCTCTGGTGATGTAGAGGTTAACCCAGGCCCTGTAGCTCCCCAGTTCCACTCTTTCATTTGTTGACTTCTGTAACCGTAAAAGCCTTGGATTCTTGCATGTTAACATTAGAAGTGTCCTCCATAAGTTTGTTTTAATCACTACTTTAGCACTCTGCCATCCCTGATGTGCAGCCGTGTCTGAAACCTGGCTTAGGAAGGCCACCAAAAATTCTGAAATTTCCATCCCCAACTACAACATTTTCCGCCAAGATAGAACTGACAAAGGGGGTGGAGTTGCAATCTACTGCACAGATAGCCTGCAGAGTTCTGTCATGCTATCCAGGTCTGTACCCAAACAGTTCGAGCTTCTACTTTTAAAAATCCACCTTTCCAGAAATAAGTCTCTCACTGTTACCACTTGTTATAGACCCCCCTCAGCCACCAGCTGTGCTCTGGACACCATATGTGAATTAATTGCCCCCCCATTTATCTTCAGAGTTTGTACTGTTAGATGACCTAAACTGGGATATGCTTAACACCCCAGCCATCCTACAATCTAAGCTAGATGCCCTCAATCTCACACAAATCATCATGGAACCTACATGGTACAACCCTAAACCTGTAAACAAGGGTACCCTCATAGATATCATCCTGACAAACCCCTCTAAAAACACCTCTGCTGTCTTCAATCAGGATCTCAGTGATCACTGCCTCATTGCCTGTATCCGTAATGGGTGCGAAGTCAAACGACCACTCCCTCATCACTGTCAAATGCTCCCTAAAACACTACAGCGAGCAGGCCTTTATAATCGACCTGGCCCGGGTATCCTGTCATTCCATCAGTAGAGGATGCCTGGTTATTCTTTAAAAGTGCTTTCCTCGCCATGTTAAATAAGCATGCCCCATTCAAAAAATGTAGAACTAAGAACTGATATAGTCCTTGGTTCACTCCAGACTTGACGACCCTTGACGAGCACAAAAACATCCTGTGGCGTACTGCATTAGCATTGAATAGCCTTCGCGATATGCAACTTTTCAGGGAAGCCAGGAACCAATATACACAGGCATTTAGGAAAGCAAAGGCTAGCTTTTTCAAAAAAAATTTGCATCCTGTAGCACAAACTCCAAAAGGTTCTGCGAACACTGTAAAGTCCATTGAGAATAAGAGCACCTCCTCCCAGCTGCCCACTGCACTGAGGAAAGAAAGCACTGTCACCACCGATAAATCTATGATAATTGCAATAAGCATTTTTATACGGCTGGCCATGCTTTCCACCTGGCTACCCCTACCCCGGTCAACAGCTCTGCACCCCCCACAGCAAACTCGCCCAAGCCTCCCCCATTTCTCCTTCACCCAAATCCAGAAAGCTGATGTTCTGAAAGAGCTGCAAAATCTGGAACGCTACAAATCAGCTAGGCTAGACAATCCTGAATCCTCTCTTTTTTCACAGAAATTGTTGCAACCCTTATTACTAGCCTGTTCAACCTCTCTTTCGTATCGTCTGAGATCCCTAATGATTGGAAAGCTGCCGCGGTCATCCCCCTCTTCAAAGGGGGAGACACTCAAGACCCAAGTTGTTACAGACCTATATCTATCCTACCCTGCCTTTCTAAAGTCTTCAAAAGCCAAGTTAACGAACAGATCACCAACCATTTCGAATCCCACCGTACCTTCTCGCTATGCAATCTGGTTTCCATGTTGGTCATGGGTGCACCTCAGCCACGCTCAAGGTCCTAAACGATATCATAACCGCCATTGATAAAAGACAATACTGTGCAGCCGTCTTCATCGACCTGGCCAAGGATTTCAACTGCCAATCACCGCATTCGTATCGGCAGACTCAACAGCCTTGGTTTCTCAAATGACTGCCTCACCTGGTTCACCAACTACTTCTCAGATAGAGTTCAGTGGGTCAAATTGGAGGGCCTGTTGTCCGGATCTCTGGCAGTTTCTATGTGGGTGCCACTCGGTTCAATTCTTGGGCAGACTCTTTTCTCTATATACATCAATGATGTCGTTCTTGATGATGGTGATTCTCTGATCCACCTCTATGCAGATGACACCATTCTGTATACTTCTGGCCCTTCTTTGGACACTGTGTTAACAAACCTTCAGACGAGCTTCAATGCCATACAACACCCCTTCCATGGCCTCCAACTGCTCTTAAATGCAAGTAAAACTAAATGCATGCTCTTCAACCTATCTCTGCTCGCACCCTTTCTGACTGAGAATATGGGGACAACTACAAATACCTAGGTGTCTGGTTAGACTGTAAACCCTCCTTCCAGACTCAAATTAAGCATCTCCAATCCAAAATGTAATCTAGAACTGGCTTCCTATTTCGCAACAAAGCATCCTTCACTCATGCTGCCAAACATACACCCGTAAAACGAACTATGCTACTGATCCTGGACTTCGGCGATGTCATTTACAAAATAGCCTCCAACACTCTACTCAGCAAATTGGATGTAGTCTATCACAGTGCCATCCGTTTTGTCACCAAAGCCCCATATACTACTCATCACTGCGACCTGTATGCTCCCGTTGTCTGGCCCTCGCTTCACATTCGTCGCCAAACCCACTGGCTCCAGGGCATCTAAAAGTCTTTGTTAGGTAAAGCCCCGGCTTATCTCAGCTCACTGGTCACCATAGCAGCACCCACCCGTAGCACGCGCTCCAGCAGGTATATTTCACTGGTCATCCCCAAAGCCAACTCTTCCTTTGGCCGTCTTTCCTTCCAGTTCTCTGCTGCCAATGACCGGAATAAATTGCAAAAATCACTGAAGCTGGAATCTTATATCTCCCTCACCAACTTTAAGCATCGGCTGTTAGAGCAGCTTACTGATCTTTGCACCTGTACACAGCCCATCTGTAAATAGCCCACCCAACTACCTCATCCCCATATTGTTATTTATGTTTTGCTCCTTTGCACCCCAGTATCTCTACTTGCACATTCATTTTCTGCACATCTATCACTCCAGGGTTTACTTGCTAAATTGTAATTATTTCGAAACTATGGCCTACTTATTGCCTTACCTACCTAATCTTACTACATCTACACACACTGTATATTGATTATTTCTATTGTTTTATTGACTGAACATTTGTTTATGTGTAACTCTGTGTTGTTTGTGTCGCACTGCTTTGCTTTATCTTGGCGAGGTCGCAGTTGTGAATGAGATCTTGCTCTCAACTAGCCTACCTGGTTAAATAAAGGTGAAATTAAAAAATGTTTAAAAAAATAAATACATTTGTTTTAATAAATTCTTTAGTGAAGTGAATATGTTTAGTTTTATCTAAAAAGGCAAACATTTAATGTTTTACAATTTTTATGAAATTCACAGAGGAGGATAGTCCTCCCCTTCCAACTCTGAGGAGCCTCCATTTATTACATTGCTATTTATTCCTCATTGTCATGTCTACTCCCGCTCCTCCCTTCCTGCATTCGACATCGCCGGTTTGCTAAACACCAGTCCTGGCATTCATCATTACGCACACCTGGCATTCATCTGCATGCGCACCTGCGCTTCATCATTAGGCACACCTGGACTCCCATCACTTCACTGATTACCTCCTCTATATCTGTCACCTCCTTAGTTCCATTCCCCAGGCAGTATTGACTGTGTGTTTCATGTTACTAGTGGTTGTTATATTGTTCCGTTTATTAGTAAACTCACATCCTGCACTTGTTTTCTGTCCCCCAGCATATACGTTATTATTTTTCAATGTTTCTACTATATCTTTTTTAACTCATCATTGTTGGCAACGGCCTGTACGTGAGCATAGGGACTGTTAGTCTACACCTGTTGTTTAATGAAGACTCATCTCTTCAGTGGGTCATATGATTGAGTGTAGTCTGGCCCAGGAGTGGGAAGGTGACGGAAAGGCTCGGGAGCAACGAATCGCCCTTGCTGTCTCTGCCTGGCCGGTTCCCCTCTTTCCACTGGGATTATCTGCCTCTAACCCTATTACAGGAGCTGAGTCACTGGCTTACTAGGGCTCTTTCATACCATCCCTAGGAGGGGTGCGTCACTTGAGTGGGTTGAGTCACTGATGTGATCTTCCTGTCTGGGGTTAGCGCCCCCCCTTGGGTTGTGCCGTGGCGGAGATCCTTGTGGGCTATACTCTGCCTCAGGATGGTAAGTTGGTGGTTGAAGACATCCCTCTAGTGGTGTGGGGGCTGTGCTTTGGCAAAGTGGGTGGGGTTATATCCTTCCCGTTTGGCCCTGTCCGGGGGTGTCCTCGGATGGGGCCACAGTATCTCCTGACCCCTCCTGTCTCAGCCTCCAGTATTTATGCTGCAGTAGTTTGTGTTGGGGGGCTAGGGTCAGTTTGTTATATCTGGAGTACTTCTCCTGTCCTATCCGATGTCCTGTGTGAATTTAAGTATGCCCTCTCTAATTCTCTCTTTCTCTCTTTCTTTCTCTCTCTCGGAGGACCTGAGCCCTAGGACCATGCCTCAGGACTACCTGACATGATGACTCCTTGCTGTCCCCAGTCCACCTGGCTGTTCTGCTGCTCCAGTTTCAACTGTTCTGCCTGTGATTTATTATTATTTGACCATGCTGGTCATTTTATGAACATTTGAACATCTTGGCCATGTTCTGTTATAATCTCCACCCGGCACAGCCAGAAGAGGACTGGCCACCCCACATAGCCTGGTTCCTCTCTAGGTTTCTTCCTAGGTTTTGGCCTTTTCTAGGGAGTTTTTCCTAGCCACCGTGCTTCTACACCTGCATTGCTTGCTGTTTGGGGTTTTAGGCTGGGTTTCTGTACAGCACTTTGAGATATCAGCTGATGTACGAAGGGCTATATAAATAAATTTGATTTTACGAAGCAATTGTATCAGGATAAAGGTAAGACCCAGCTGTAGACCAAGTCAAAGTAACAATGTTTATTACAGTAACAGGGGAAAAGGTGCAGAACGGTAGGCAGGCTCAGGATCAGGTCAGGCAGAGGTCGGTAATCCAGAGGTGGAGCAAAGGTACAGGATGGCAGGCATGATCAGGGATAGGCAGATTGGCCAGGTGGGCTCAGGGTCAGAACAGGCAAGGGTCAAAACCAGGAGGATGAGAAAGAGAGACGGGAAAAGCAGAAGCTGATACAAAAATGCTGGTTGACTTGACAAACAAGATGAACTGGCAACCGACAAAAAGAGAACATAGGTATAAATGCACAGGGGATAATGGGGAAGATGAGTGACACCTGGAGGGAGTGGAGACAATCACAAGGACAGGTGAAACAGATCAGGGCGTGACAAATAACATTTATTTTTTATTTATGAATTAAAAAACAGGTTTGGAGAGCCTTACCACACAAACTATATTGATGAATCAAAAATACAATACAGATTCATTTGGAAAATTGCCATACTCAGTTTTCAACTCATGGTAATGTTAGAAGATTACTGTACATAGAATTATAATAGTGTACAATAGTTGGCTATACTCTCGTCTATTGCCTGCACTAACCATCAGCTTCGTCTGCGCTCCGCGCCATATAGATTTAATTAGCTTGCTCAGTGTTTTCTATGCTATCAACTGTTACTAATGATCCTCAGGAACACCCACATGGCTGTGATGGTGTTTACAGAGGAAGCAAATTAAGGTAAATGAAACAGTGTAAATTAAATGGAATGATAATGTGTGGTTATTTAGGCCTGCTTTAGGTCGATACTGATAGTAGCTAATACACTACATGGACAAGAGTAAGTGGACACTCTTTCAAATGAGTGGATTCGGCTATTTCACCCACAACCATTTCTGATGGGTAAATACAATTTAACACACGGCCATGTAATCTCCATAGACAAACATTAGCAATAGAATGGCCTAACTGAACACCTCAGTGACGTTCAACGTGGCACCGTCATAGGGTGTCACCTTTCCAATAAGTCAGTTCATCAAATTTCTGCCCTTCAAGAGCTGCCCCAGTCAACTGTAAGTGCTGTTATTGTGAAGTGCAACTGTCTAGGAACAACAAAGGCTCAGCCACCAAGTGGTAGGCCACAGAAACTCACAGAACAGGGCCTCTGAACTGCGTAGCGTGTAAAAATCATCTGTCCTCAGTTGCTATACTCATTACTGAGTTCCCAACTGCCTCTGGAACCAACGTCAGCACAATAACTGTTCGTCGGAAGCTTCATGAAATGTTTTCCATGGCCGAGGAGCTGTACACAAGACTAAGATCACCATGCACAATCCCAAGATTTGGCTGGAGTGGTGCAAAGCTCGCCACCATTGGACTCTGGAGTGTTCTCTGGAGTGATGGATCACGCTTCACCATCTGGCAGTCCGATGGACAAATCTGGGTTTAGCAGATGCCAGGGGAACACTATATGCCTCAATGCATACTGCAACTTTAAAGTTTGGTGGAGGGGGCAAGGCCCCTTAGTTGCAGTGAAGGGAATTCTTAACGCTACAGCATGCAATGACATTCTAGACGATTCTGTGCTTCTGACTTGTGGCAAAAGTTTGGGAAAGGCCCTTTCCTGTTTCAGCATGACAATGCTCCCATGCACAGATCGAGGTCCATACAGGAATGGTTTGCCGAGATCGGTGTGGAAGAACTTGACTGGCCTGCACAGAGCCCAGACCTCAACCCATCAAACACCTTCGGGATGAATTGGAACTCCGACCGCGAGCCAGGCCTAATCGCCCAACATCAGTGCCCGACCTCATTAATGCTTGTGGCTGAATGGAAGCAAGTCCCCGCACCAATATTCCAACATCTAGGTGACAGCCTTCCCAGAAGAGTGGAGGCTGTTATAACAGCAATGTGGGGACCAACTCCACATTAACGCCCATGATCTTGGAATGAGATGTTCGACGAGCATGTAGTGTATTTAACATGATTGAAACAGTTAACAGAGAAAGTCGGGGTAGCATATACAGTTGAAGTCGGAAGTTAACACACTTAGGTTGGAGTTGTTAAAACAAATTTTTCAACCATTCCACAAATGTGTTGTTGACAAACTACAGTTTTGGCAAGTCGGTTACGACACCTACTTTGTGCACGACACAAGTAATTTTTCCAACAATTGTTTACAAACAGATTATTTCACTTATAATTCAATTATCACAATTCTAGTGGGTCAGAAGTTAACATACACTAAGTTGACTGTGCCTTTTAACAGCTTGGGAAATTTAATAAAACGATGTCATGGCTTCAGAAGCTTCTGATAGGCTAATTGCCATCATTTGAGTCAATTGGAGGTGGACCTGTGGATGTATTTCAAGGCCTACCTTCAAACTCACTGCCTCTTTGCTTGACTTCATGGGAAAATCAAAAGAAATCAGCCAAGACCTCCGAAAAACAATGTAGACCTCCACAAGTCTGGTCCATCCTTGGGAGTAATTTCCAAATGCCTGAAGGTATCACGTTCATCTGTACAAACAATAGTACGCAAGTATAAACAACATGGGACCACGCAGCCATCATACCGCTCAGGAAGGAGACGCATTCTGTCTCCTAGAGATGAATGTCCTTTTGGTGCGGAAAGTGCAAATCAATCCCAGAACAACAGCAAAGGACCTTGTGAAGATGCTGGAGGAAACAGGTACAAAGTATCTATATCCACAGTAAAACGAGTCCTATATCGACATAACCTGAAAGGCCGCTCAGCAAGGAAGTTACCACTGCTCCTAAACCGCCATAAAAAAGCTAGACTACGGTTTGAAACTGCACATGGGGGCAAAGATCATACTTTTTGGAGAAATGTCCTCTGGTCTGATGAAACAAAAATAATGACCATTGTTATGTTGAGGAAAAAGGGGGAGATGGCAGCACGGGGGAGGAGCATCATGTTGTGGGGGTGCTTTGCTGCAGGAGGGACTGGTGCACTTCACAAAATAGATGGCATCATGAGGACAGATAATGATGTGGATATATTGAGGAAACATCTCAAGACATCAGTCAGGAAGTTAAAGATTGGTCGTAAATGGGTCTTCCAAATGAACAATGACCCCAAGCATACTTCCAAAGTTGTGGCAAAATGGCTTAAGGACAACAATGTCAAGGTATTGGAGTGGCCATCACAAAGTCCCGACCTCAATCCTACAGAAAATTTGTGGGCAGAACTGAAGAAGCGTGTGCGAGCAAGAAGGCCTACAAACCTGACTCAGTTACACCAGCTCTGTCAGGAGGAATGGGCCAAAATTCATCCAACTTATTGTGGGAAGCTTGTGGAAGGCTACCAGGAACATTTGACCCAAGTTAAACAATTTAAAGGCAGTGCTAACAAATACTAATTGAGTGCCTGTAAACTTCTGACCCACTGGGAATAAATGAATGAAATAAAAGATGAAATAAATCAGTCTCTACTATTATTCTGACATTTCACATTCTTAAAATAAAGTGGTGATCCTCACTACCCTAAGACATGGAATTTTTATTAGGGTTACATTTCAGAAATTGCGAAAAGCTGAGTTTTTAAATGTATTTGGCTAAGGTGTATGTAAACTTCTGACTGCAACTGTATTTATACAGTGTATATATATCAACAAACAGTATAGTTAGCAATAAAAAATATACAGTCTAATACAATTGACAGATAATTTAAAGGTCACTTAAAAATGACAGTGATTGCAGATTATAACTAATTTGATTCAACATTGCAATATAGAAATTAAAAGCACATAATACATTTGTCTCTGAAAACTAATTTTAATTTTGCTATTCATAGTGCACTGATCCGCGACCGAGACCATGTATTTCAATGTAGACCGTGCTTACAGGATGCTTTGCGCACAGAGATCTTGACAGCTTCTGTGACAAAGTTCCTTGCTCTATAATGTTTGAGGAGCTGTCGCCAAGCGCCACTGCGGCTCAACAACTCTTGGTTACCTTTTAAGAAAGGAAGAAATTACATTTTAAAATGCCACTAGTTTAGATTAGGCTTACTCTAATGATCTTAACACTAAGCCCTGGATGAAAAGTCTTGCTCACCGATAATGCACAGTCCCTCTTTGGCCCTGGTGATGCCCACGTTGATCTGGTTGGGGTTGCCAACAATGCCCACATGTTTAGACCTCCAGGCCCTGTCCGGCTCGATCTCGATCTCCTTGCTGGGTAATGAGCGCACAGTGGAGAGAATGACGTAGCGCCATTCACATCCTGCATTGGAGACGAAACAGCGATTGTTATAGCAATGGCTAACCTAATCAGATTAAAGTTGACAAAAGGACAACGGGGGACAACCATAACATCACAACCAAAACAGTACAGAGGGGAAAGTATGAAAGAGAAAATTGTCACCTTGACTTTTTGTGATGGTGGTGACAGTGATTTTGTCCATTTTGTGTTCATGAAGTTCTTTCTTAAATTCAGACACCTGGGCATTGTAGGGTGATAGAATTGCAATATTCTGTTGTTTTATTTGGGATTCTGTTACCAGTGCTTTGGCGAGCCGGATCTGTGATGAACAAAAAGAAAACCATAAATCATACCCTCATCCTTTTAGAAAAGTGACTCACATGACTATACCAGTAGAATGGCAAGATTTGAGCCGTATCTGTTGAAGTGTGAGTTATGTGTTAAGACAAAACAAAAAGGGTTCCTTACCACTACATCTCTCTCCACCCTATTCGCTTTGGAGTTTTCAGTTCCCTTTTCTGTGCTCACAACCAGGCTGACCTCCTCTCCAATGACGTTCCCGAAAACAATGTGCTTCTGTTGGCTGTCAGCCTGAAGGACACTGCTTGAGTGATTCACTTCAGTCTTCAGTTTTCCTCCATAATATTCCTCCGATGGGAACTTGCATATATCTTCATGCTACAAAAAGTTAAACAATGGATAATACTATGTACTTTGTCATTGGATATCACATGTGCTGAATACAACAGGTGTAGACCTGACAGTGAAAAGCTTAATTACAAGCCCTTAACCAATAATGCAGTTTTAAGAAAATTAAGTGTTAAGTAAAAAATAGACAAGTACATCTAAAAAATAAATAATTAAAGAGCAGCAGTAAAGTAACAGTAGCGAGGCTATATACAAGGGGTACCGGTACAGAGTAATATGTGCATGTAGGTAGAGTTAAAGTGACAATGAATAGATAATAAACAGAGAGGGGCAGCAGCGTAAAATGAGGGGGTGGGGGCAATGTAAATAGTCTAGGTAGCCATTTCATTAGCTGTTCAGGATTCTTATGGCTTGGGAGTAGAAGCAGTTAAGAAGCCTTTTTGACCTACACTTGGCGCTCCGGTACCGCTTCCGTGCGGTAGCAGAGAGAATAGTCTATGACTAGGGTAACTGGAGTCTGACAATTTTTAGGGCCTTCCTCTGACACCGCCTGGTATAGAGGTCCTGGATGGAATTAAGCTTGGCCCCAGTGATGTACTGGGCCATACGCACTACTCTCTGTAGTGCCTTGCGGTTGGAGGCCGAGCAGTTGCCATACCAGGCAGTGATTCAACCAGTCAGGATGCTATTGATGGTGTAGCTGTAGAACTTTTGGGGATCTGAGGACCCATGCCAATTCTTTTCAGTCTCCTGAGGGGGAATAGGCTTTGTCGTGCCTGCTTCATGACGATCTTGGTGTGTTTGGACCATGATAGTTTGTTGGTGATGTGGACACCAAGAACTTGAAGCTCTCAACCTGCTCCACTACAGCCCCGTCGATGAGAATGGGGGCATGTTCGGTCCTGTTTTTACTGTAGTCCATAATCATCTCCTTTGTCTTGATCAAGTTGAGGGAGAGGTTGTTATCCTGTCACCACGCGGCCAGATCTCTGACCTCCTCCCTATAGGCTGTCTCATCGTTTTCGGTGGTCAGGCCTACCACCGTTGTGTCATTGGCAAACTTAATGATGGTGTGGGAGTCGTGCCTGGCCATGCAGTCATGGGTGAACAAGGAGTACAGGAGGGGACTGAGCACGCACCCCTGAGGGGCCACTGTGTTGAGGATCAGCTTGGCGGATGTGTTTTTACCTACTCTTACCACCCTGGGGCTGCCCAGTCCAGGATCCAGTTGCAGAGGGAGGTGTTTAGTCCCAGGGTCTTTAGATTATTGTTGAGCTTTGAGGGCACTATGGTGTTGAACACTGAGCTGTAGTCAACAAATAGCATTCTCACGTTACTTACTTTTGTCCAGGTGGGAAAGGGCAGTGTGGAGTGCAATAGAGATTGCATCATCTGTGGATCTGTTGGGGAAGTATGCAAATTGGAGTGGGTCTAGGGTTTCTGGGATAATGGTGTTTGTGAGCCATGACCAGCCGTTCAAAGCACTTCATGGCTACAGACGTGAGAGCTACGGGTTGGTAGTCATTTAGGCAGGTTAGCTTAGTGTTCTTGGGCACAGAGACTATGGTGGTCTGCTTGAAACATGTTGGTATTACAGACTCAGTCAGGTACAGGTTGAACATGTCAGTGAAGACACTTGCCAGTTGGTCAGCACATGCTGATATTAATCAACATGCATCTTAAAGCATATCTGTGCAGTCAAAGGCACAGTTTTATAAACATTTGTCGAATTAGATTATATGATGTGAATTAGGCTGTGATAAATTCATAGCCCAAACATTTCTGGACCTCTTACCATTCTGTACTGGGTATCCAGCATCACTGTCTGGGACTGGTACTCAAAGTAACGCTCAAACAGAGACTTTGACATCCCCAACTTCCTCAGAAGTTCATTCTTAACGATGGGGCGTAGCTGTTTGTGGTCACCGAGCAACACAATCTAGGAAGTGAAAAGAGGTTATTTAGCCATCAATCTGCATCACTTGCAAATGTGGTGATGACCTTTAATAAACATATAGGATGGCTGGAATGGAATAAATGTAACACAGTCAAACATGTGGTTTCCATATTTCATGTGTTTGATACTGTTCCATCTGATCCATTCCAGCCATTACAATGACCCAATCATACTATAGCTCCTCCCACCAGCCTCCTCTGCTTGGGATGCAGTTGAGAAAACGGGGTTGCTGTTAAGGTTTAGTTTAACAGATTCTGTGTCAATGCAGTCTTTATATGCCCAAACTCAATGCCCCCAAAAAAAATCTACATAATTTTTACAGAAATGCTCACAGTAACACATTCTTAAAATGTAATTTCACAACACTACACTTTTAGAAAAAAAAGGCTGCAAAAAAGGCTTCTTCGGCTGTCCCCAAAGGAGAACCCTTTTTGGTTCCAAGTAGGACCTGTTTGGGTTCCATGTAGAACCCTCTGTGCAAATGGTTGCACATGGAACCCAAAAGGGTTATTCAATACATAAATATGCAGCATCACAAACATACAAAAATAATTTAAATCTCAGAGTCTAAACCGGTGTGTGGGGGGGGGGGGGTTCTACTATGCTAACATATGGAATTGTTTTAAGATGATCATACCGTGGATCATTTAGCTATTTGATTTTGAATTTTAGGACCCCTTTAGGAACATCATTTTATTTGAATTTTGTATGATTTGATAAAATATAGCATTTTTATAACTATAGGCCATAGAAACGCATTGAATAACACATTCAAAAATGTAAAAAAAACAACAGAAAAAAGTCAAGGAGTTAAGGAATAAGGTTTTGAAGTGTCTCGTTTTTGTAGTTACAAAACTACCTCCATACTTCCATTAATTTACACTTGTTACCTACAGATGAGTCCCTTGACACTTGTAGGGGTCGTAAAGCAAAATGGAGAGTCTCCCCTTTCCACAGTTGGTTCATATTAATTTGTAGCCAAAACGGTTTGGACACTACAGACAGAAGTTGGCACATCAGTGTTACCAACTTCAGAGTCCCGTGGGGCATGTGGGGGTCGTAGACGCTACAGATTTTAGGGATGTCTCCTGGTGCTGATGTGACAGTTTCAGATATCACTAGCTTAAATTTACAGATTTTGATGGGGATTTTTTTGTTATTTATTAAATTGACACATGGGTGCATCAATAGACTCTTAAGGATTTTAAACCATCATACATGGATATATCATTCTATAACAAAAAGTAAATGAAAACATGGATTTCAACACACCTTTTCTGGTTTGTTGCTGACCAATGGGATGAGGGCCTGAGGTTCTGTTGCCATGGCACATTCATCAATAAGAATCTGGCGTGCACTGACTGTTTTAGTGAGGTTAGGAGAAGAGGCTACTGTACAGGTGCACAGAATGACATCGTGCCTCTGCAGCTCATGCACATGAGCTTTATTCAGAAGACTTTTGTAGCTAGAAGAAAAAACAAAAAATGTCAGATGTAAGGTTTTTTTTTTTTAAATCAAAATTGCATTACAGCAAAATTCTATACTTACTCCTCAACTTCTTCTGCTGTCAACTCCTCTCCCTTTGATTCTATTGCTAGCTTTATTCTGTGGTCAAATTCTTTTATTTCCGTGGAATGTGGATTTTGTTCTTCCCGTATGCGATGATGCAAAGTAATATCTCTACAAATGGTACAGGTATGGTAAAATACTTTGATATGTTGAGTTTGTGTAATGTGAACCATTTGACAAAAACATGCTGAGACACTGGTCAGACATGATAAAGACAGCCCTACGATCAGATTATCAAAGACAAGACAGAGATTCCCTGAAAAAGTGGCCACAACTGCAGAGTGATGAGTGTATATTTTATACCGGAGTTCTGCCTTGGACCGCTCATGGCGAAGTGACCTGGGAGAGAGCTGAAGGACACTCCCTGGGTAAGGGTACTCCGCCATCTCCAGTTGTCGGCTGTACACCCTGAGGGGCTTCAACTTGTCTCCAAACTTCACCAGGCACTCTACAGAATGTTCAGAATGAATAGAATGTTACCTAGAATGTTCCCTACAGAACTTGGATCATGTTTAAGCTGTGGTTGTGTTATACATTATTTTGTGGAGACAATTTCAATTCAAGTATGAAGTAACTTGCCAGCAACCACATCGACAGACTTATTGGAAGGACCACAGAAGAGAATAACTTCTTTCTTGTCCTTGTCCTTCGGATTTTCAAATATCCTGGGGTTTTTGGAGTTCATCACAAGGAACCAGTACACAATGTAAACTCCTAAAACAGTCTTTCCAGTCCCTATGAAACAGGTGTGTATTTTTTACTTGAGTAAACATAGCAATGGGCAATAAAACAGCTTCAGGTATTCTGGTAGTAGTACTGTATTTCTTAACTTACCAGGTGGCCCTTGTATGATTGTGAAGTTGTTATTCAGAGCTTTCTCCACTGCATCAATTTGACTCAATTTCAGCTCTGGGAGACCCTCTGGTGCCTTTTCCCTCATGAGTTGGTACCGTGGTGGTACAACAGATTGCAAAGCTACAATCCCAAGCAAGACCACAAAACAATATTTTCATCATATAGCTTAATTAAAAACAAGGTTGTTGTAAATTCCCACAGATGTAAAATGGGGTTACTTTACCTCCTTTTGGAACGTGTTGTCCTAGGGCTATTTTCTGAACAAGCTCATTTGCAGACACAATGTTATTCACAGCCATTTCTTTACGTCTAGACAGTAGAAATGTTAACAACCATTCATTATGTATACTGAATTAATTATGGGAACATTATGTCCATCCAATAAAAATATGAGATTTTTTTACATTATTATCTTATTTTAAAGAGTGCACTTAAAAATAAATCTTATTTTAAAATGTGAGTAGTACTTTATATTTGACTGCAGCAATTACCAGGTATTTACTAAAAATGGTAGTTACATTTGAAGCACCATTTTGAAGACTTAAATGAGACTTAAATAATAACGGTAATACATTTGTTCAATGACAATTGTTCAATCTCTTTTTTTGCATACTAATTTAATACTTGCACGTCTGTCAGAAGCTTTGGGATTATCTCAACCGTGTATGTTGTCTTTCTCTGGTAGACACACTCTGGAATGGTATCCATTGGCAAGTGGTTGATGTAGAAGTGCACTTTTCTGGCTTGATTTTGGTTGTTTTTTGGTTCTTCAAAGTTGGTTGTAACACCATGTGCCACCCATGTGTAATTCTTAGGGTCGACTACTTCCTCTGATTGGTCAGGGATTGAAGTCAGTTTCAATCCCCTTTTTCGGATGCACAGAAAGCACTTGCTAAGGTTGCATTCAATGGCCCATTCTTTAATGTATTTGAGTGGAAGTTCGAAACTTCCTTTCAGTCTGTTTTTCCCTTGCTTCAAGTTCAGCTTTAGGTCCTCAATTATTATGCTGTCACTTTCATCAACAGCATTGTCTGCAGACTCCATCTCACAAAGTGGTCGCCAGATCTTCACATACTCTCTTGCGTTGCTATATTCACTCTTGGATGGACAGTCTGCACGTTTGGAAAAGCATGTGATAGGACTGCGGGCATGGTCTACACACACTTTAAATATTGGTTTGATGCACACCAACTGAACAGTGGGTGTCCAATAACCTTTTTTTCCTTCAGATGTCATTTGGACTTGAAGTGTGTCTCCCGGCTTCAAATGTAGGGTAAGATCAACATAGTGCTCCATTTCAATTTTTTCAGCTTTTCCGTATGCAGTTCTACGGGAGTCATTCCCAGCTTCAAGCAAATCCACCTTGGCATGTTTTGAGAGACTCTTTACATTTTCTGTTTGCTTTGTTGTGGCATCTAGTATGAGAGACCTTGCTATGTTCCATTTTTCATGGCCCATTGCATTAACAATGGCTTGCCAAGTCTTTTGTGGGAGCTTGATGCAGGCAGCTGAATTTTGCACCTTTTTTAGCTCTTGGTGAATTTTGGCAGTGTCAATTGAGTACACTCGTCTTCTCCATGTCAGAGTCATTTGGTTCTCATTTGAATCGTACAGTGGTTGATCCTTTGGTTGCAAATCTCTGTACCTAACAGGCAAACACTCTGGAAAAGAGTGCCTGTCGAACGGAAATGACAGCTTGAAACTGTCTCCTGCTGCTACACCAACAACAAATGCTAGCTTCAGAGAATTTTGTTTCTTCATGTTGATGGCGAAAGATATCATCGCAGCCTTCTTTTCATACTCATTGGCCTTCTTGTAGCTGTCTTCAATCTTCTGACACAGAATGTCAATCTCTTGTGGAGAATATTGGACCGGAGTGCCGCTTAGGACTGACTGCAAAAGCCTTTGCAGGATAATATCCATGTAGCGACGTATGGGCGAGGATGCTTGTGTATATGACTCAAGTTTTAAGGAATAGTGCCCAACCTTTTCCCAGGATGAATTGGAACGGATGACGTAGGCTTCGTCAAGACACTTCCTAAACTCATATATCACTGGAAGGAGCTGGGGGTAGATGTCATCTGTACCAATCAGATCAATCATTGTGTCAGTGTCAACTTCCTCTTTCTTGGCAGCTGACAGGATCTCATTCCATATTGATGTTAGCACGTAGAAGCTTTTGCTCTCCATGGCCTCCTGGTCAAGTTGAATGTCATAGTCAAGGTTGTGCCTCAGGTGAAAGGACAGTGGTATGATGTCTTTGTATCGCTCTTTCAAGTCTTCTAACATTTCAGGGTCAGGGCTTACTTGACATCGGAGTGGAGTGCAGAACATGGTTTCATTTGCATTGATCAAAAATTCAGACACAGAATGGTTGAACAGTACACTAAGCTCCTCAATCATCTGACTGGATCTCCTCTTCCCTGGCTTCTGGTGATCGTCCAATCGTCTATAGCTCCAATCCTTGCCAAGCCTGGCCTTCCTTTGGACTTTGGCAAAACGATTTGCCACAGAAACACAGTCTTCTAAAGTATCAAACTTGGCCTCTTCTCCAGACCGCTTACTGATGATGTCCTCTGCCTCGTCATAAGACAACTTTCTATCGGACTTGATTTGCGAAAGCTGGAATTTCTTTTCAGTGATTTTGTGTGTTGCCTTGTCCACTTTTATCATTAACGAAACTACCTTTCGATCTATACCAGGCAGGAGACTCAAGTGGTAGATGCTAACTGATTTTGGGAACATGTAAACTGGTTCTTCTCTAGGGCTGTAAAATTTTGCACCATGTTTTTGTGCAGCATCATCCAACGAACCGCCAAGATTCACGAAACTTGCCACATCTGCTATGTGGACTCCAACCTCATAATGGCTTTCCATGTCAATGACACTGATTGCATCATCCAAGTCTAGGGATTTCTTTTGGTCAACAGTGAAAGTAATACACTTTCGGAGGTCCTTTCTGTTACTATTTTGGGTGTCTTTCCAGGTACATGGTTCAGCTAAAACATGGCTGGGAGGCAACGGTTGAACATTAAATTCTGCATCCAAAATCCTTAAGCCCTCCTCCAAAGATGATCCTGTGGAAAGAATGTCTATCACCTTCCCTAACGGATAGGCATAGTTTCCTTTGTTTTCTGTTTTCATTTTCCAGCAAAACACTTCCACCATAAATACATGATTGCGTTTGATTTCTTCATCAAGTTGTTGATATCTGACAATCTCCCATTCTCCATCATTGTGCTTCCATATTGGAATTAAATTGTGTCTCTTCTTGCTGACCAAGGTACATATTTTGGTGGTGTTTGTGTTGAGTGGTACCATCATTTTTCTGAGGAATTGATATTCAGTCTTCGTTTCGGGTTTATGGTTATCTTCGACTTCAAGGGTACAAGCAAACACACGACGGGATTCAGCTGCCTTGATGGTGCCTAACACTTTTCCTTGTGGAATACCCTCACAAGGAACTACTTTGGCCACCACTTCATCACCACAGAAGGACTTGCCGAGGTTACCTCTACCTTTGATGATAATGTGGTTAGTTGGGTTGTCAAATGGAATGATATAACCTGCATTGTGTTTCTCCATGACCAATTCACCTCGCTTGTACACATTGGGCTGCTCTCTCAACAACTGCAACAAGGCATCTCTTTCAACTTTGGCACTATCGTATAGTCTCTTTCGTTCCGGTAGTGTGTAGTGTGCCCTGTTTTGCTCCTCTTGTAGTTCTTGGAGAATAGCATCCATGCTGTTCTCTGTATCGAACATAACTGACTGAGTGCTGCTCTCATCCAGGTATTCTGTCCTTTGGAATCTTGAGATTTCCTTGATATTGCCATCAATGAAGTCATTGGTAAGGTGTTTCGGTTCAGCACTTCCCTTGCTAATACAATGGTGAATGTAGCTTCTCCAGATTCTTGAGCACTTCTCAAAGTAGCAAAGCGCAGCAGCATCTCCAACCACAACAACCTGGGATTGCGCCCTAGTCATGGCTGTGTTCAGCATGCGAGCATCGTTGAAAAACTCCACACAATATGAGTCAGGAGGGTGAAGGCTGTCACGGGTTTGAACGGCAGTCATTACTATTGCTCTGAACTGTTTGCCTGTCAAGAAAGAATGAAAGTGTTATATGGTTAACAACCCACTATTTTGATGAATAGAAAGGTTTCAATACAAAGATCAAAATAACATAAAATAAACAAAGTCAACAAAAATGTTACTTTTTTTTATTATGTTAACAAATCATGTGTTCATTTCTGATTGAGTCGACATATGCAGCTACTGTGAACGACGTCTCCTCGAATGCAAGAACATTGCCTTTAAAAGCCGCATAGTTCACAAAGAGCGATCGGAATAAATTCCAGACCAAATCTTTGAGTTGTTTTCATGATAAATACCTTGAACATTGGATATATTCTCCACAGTCACTCGGCCAAGGAATCTTTTCTGAAGATCTTTCCTGATCATTGAAACCTATGAATACATAAATAATGTCAACCAAAAAAGTTATGGACATAACACAACATTGACTTGAGAGGTTTTTCCTAATTTTCTCAACAAATGCATTAGAATTATTAAACTGTGCATGGTAATTGATTAAAAAAATTAAATGAGGAACAACGGTTTCACCTGGCATCGTTCAGAGAGAACACAGATTGAGCTTTGATCATGATTCCCCCATGCGATTGGCCAATCTCTGAGCAGATTTTGCACTATTTCAACCACGCATTCAACCTCGTCAAGATTAAACCATGACATGGATGCGGTGTCCAAGTGGGATTCTCCTCTGACATGGTGAAACCTCAAAGGGTGGCTGTTCGGATGAGCTGGAACATTACCAACAGCCTTGATGGCATCCGACTTGCCAACGTAGAAGTGAGTGGACACAAATTCTACTATCTCTTTTGTGTTGCGATAGTTCTCGTGAAAAAATATTCTGCTTTTCAAAGCTGTACTACTTTCACAGCCTTGATAGAAGTGGAACAGGCGGTTCAGCAAAGAGTGATTGGAGTGTTGGTCATCGTCCGTTGAAAATAGTTTTGGTCCCATCTGCATGTGATCTCCAGCTAGAACCACCCGAGTTACTGGCCCTGCTAGACCAAGGGGCATTAGGGCTTCACATTCGAGCATCTGGGAGGCTTCGTCAATCAGGATGTGGGTGAAGTAGCCATCGGAAAGCTTTAGGTCATTGAAGTGTCTTGCCATTGCAGTAGTTGTTATGACTATTCTGTGGTGATCCAAAGCAGATTTGGTAGGAGGTAGAAAAAACTGACCGTCTTTGGATAGGAGTTAGTACTTCTGTGTGATCTCATCCGTAGAACTTACTAGAACCCCTTGTTTATTTGCTTTTATTCTCAGTGGCTTCATCTCAGGGTGTCCAGAGTTGACATATGGATGGAAATGGTCTTTGATATACAAATCTGCAGAGCTGACCAGGGAAAGAGAGGGGTTAACTATGCTTACCATTTAACAGTTCCACTAAAATGTGACTGTCCTTAAAACCAGAATGGAAAACTGGTCTTGCATTAGTAATTAAAAAGCAGGTACATTGCAACTACAAATGTGTGTGTGTGTTAACATTTGGATTCAAATCTGTGTATTGACATTGGGATTAATACATGGCATAATAGTTATAAATGTTAATTTATAACTGTCAAACCCATATGAGGCTTACACAATTCAAATGATTGATGAGCAAACTCATGATAGCCCTATGACTTAACTGTGCTATCTTAACCATTACACAGAGGTCAAATAAAAGTATTTTGTTGCAAATCTAATGTTTACAAAAATCTCACATACAGTGCCTTGCGAAAGTATTCGGCCCCCTTGAACTTTGCGACCTTTTGCCACATTTCAGGCTTCAAACATAAAGATATAAAACTGTATTTTTTGTGTGAAGAATCAACAAGTGGGACACAATCATGAAGTGGAACGACATTTATTGGATATTTCAAACTTTTTTAACATATCAAAAGCTGAAAAATTGGATGTGCAAAATTATTCAGCCCCCTTAAATTAATCCTTTGTAGCGCCACCTTTTGCTGCGATTACAGCTGTAAGTCGCTTGGGGTATGTCTCTATCAGTTTTGCACATCGAGAGACTGAAATTTTTTCCCATTCCTCCTTGCAAAACAGCTCGAGCTCAGTGAGGTTGGATGGAGAGCATTTGTGAACAGCAGTTTTCAGTTCTTTCCACAGATTCTCGATTGGATTCAGGTCTGGACTTTGACCATTCTAACACCTGGATATGTTTATTTTTGAACCATTCCATTGTAGATTTTGCTTTATGTTTTGGATCATTGTCTTGTTGGAAGACAAATCTCCGTCCCAGTCTCAGGTCTTTTGCAGACTCCATCAGGTTTTCTTCCAGAATGGTCCTGTATTTGGCTCCATCCATCTTCCCATCAATTTTAACCATCTTCCCTGTCCCTGCTGAAGAAAAGCAGGCCCAAACCATGATGCTGCCACCACCATGTTTGACAGTGGGTATGGTGTGTTCAGGGTGATGTGCTGTGTTGCTTTTACGCCAAACATAACGTTTTGCATTGTTGCCAAAAAGTTCAATTTTGGTTTCATCTGACCAGAGCACCTTCTTCCACATGTTTGGTGTGTCTCCCAGGTGGCTTGTGGCAAACTTTAAACAACACTTTTTATGGATATCTTTAAGAAATGGCTTTCTTCTTGCCACTCTTCCATAAAGGCCAGATTTGTGCAATATACGACTGATTGTTGTCCTATGGACAGAGTCTCCCACCTCAGCTGTAGACCTCTGCAGTTCATCCAGAGTGATCATGGGCCTCTTGGCTGCATCTCTGATCAGTCTTCTCCTTGTATGAGCTGAAAGTTCAGGGACGGCCAGGTCTTGGTAGATTTGCAGTGGTCTGATACTCCTTCCATTTCAATATTATCGCTTGTACAGTGCTCCTTCGGATGTTTAAAGCTTGGGAAATCTTTTTGTATCCAAATCCGGCTTTAAACTTCTTCACAACAGTATCTCGGACCTGCCTGGTGTGTTCCTTGTTCTTCATGATGCTCTCTGCGCTTTTAACGGACCTCTGAGACTATCACAGTGCAGGTGCATTTATATGGAGACTTGATTACACACAGGTGGATTGTATTTATCATCATTAGTCATTTAGGTCAACATTGGATCATTCAGAGATCCTCACTGAACTTCTGGAGAGAGTTTGCTGCACTGAAAGTAAAGGGGCTGAATAATTTTGCACGCCCAATTTTTCAGTTTTTGATTTGTTAAAAAAGTTTGAAATATCCAAAAAATGTCGTTCCACTTCATGATTGTGTCCCACTTGTTGTTGATTCTTCACAAAAAATACAGTTTTATATCTTTATGTTTGAAGCCTGAAATGTGGCAAAAGGTCGCAAAGTTCAAGGGGGCCGAATACTTTCGCAAGGCACTGTATGTTATTAACAGTTTTAAGCACTATTATGTAACAATGCTTGCCTGTCAACTCAGAGGTGGGGTCAATTCAAATTGAAGAAGTACGTTAAACTTGAACAATGATTAAAAATACATCTATTTTCAATGACTTCTCAATAAACTTAGCTATTTATTTGAAATGTTTTTTTAACTTGAATTTTACATTAAAATAACTTCCTGAATTGACTGGATGTCAACTAATTGCATAATGTAAGACATACACAGCGCATTCGGAAAGTATTCAGACCCCTTTTCAACGCAACGCAACATTTTGTTGCCTTACAGCCAACATTCTAAAATTGATGAAATAATTTTTTCTATCATCAATCAATAGCTTATTATGGAAATAATATAAAGACAAAGCGAAAACAGGTTTGAACATGTTTCTGCACATTTTCTAAGTACAAAAAAACAAAACAGAAATACCTTATTTACATTAGTATTCAGACCCTTCGCTATGAGACTCGAAATTGAGCTCAGGTGCATCCTGTTTCCATTGATCATCCTTGAGATGTTTCTACAACTTGGTTGGCGTCCACCTGTGGTAATTTCAATTGAGTGGACATGATTTGGAAAGGCACACGCATATCTACAGAACAAGTCAAAAGTTTGGACCCACCTACTCATTCCAGGGTTTTTCTTTATTTTTCAATTTTCTTCATTGTAGAATAATATTGAAGACATCAAAACTACGAAATAACACAGAATCATGTAGTACGCAAACAAGTGTTAAACAAATCAAAATGTATTTTCTATTTTAGATTCTTCAAAGTAGCCACCTTTTGCCTTGATGACAACTTTGCGCACACTTGGCATTATTTCAACCAGCTTCAAGTGGTAGTTACCCAGAATGCATTTCATTGAGCAGGTGTGCCTTGCTGAAAGTTTATTTGTGGAATTTTTTCTCGCTAAAGTTAATTTGTGGTAAAAGACCAAGTCCATATTATGTCCAGAACAGCTCAAATAAGCAAAGAGAAATTGCAGTCCATCATTACTTTAAGACATGAATTGCAGTTGCAAAAACCATCAACCTCTATGATGAAACTGGCTTTCATTAGGACCACCACAGGAAAGGAAGACCCAGACGTACCTCTGCTGCAGAGTATAAGTTCATTAGAGTTACATCAGAAATGACAGCCTAAATAAATGGTTCACAGAGTTCAAGTAACAGACATATCACAACATCAACTGTTCAGAGAACACTGTGTGAATCAAGCCTTCATGGTTGAATTGCTGCAAAGAAACCACTACTAAAGGACACCAATTAGAAGAAGAGACTTGCTTGGGCCAAGAAACATGAGCAATGGACATTAGACCGGTGGAAATCTGTCCTTTGGTCTGATGAGTCCAAAATGTATGATTTTTGATTCCAACCGCCGTGTCTTTGTGAGACGCAGAGTAGGTGAACGGATGATCTCTGCATGTGTGGTTCCCCCGTGAAGCATGGAGGAGGAGGTGTGATGTTGTGGGGGTTCTTTGCTGGTGACACTCTCAGTGATTTACTTAGAATTCAAGGCACACTTAACCAGCATGGCTACCACAGCGTTCTGCAGTGATACGCCATATCATCTGGTTTACGCTAAGTGGGACTATCATTTGTTTTTCATCAGGACAATGACCCAACACACCTCCAGGCTATTTAAGGGATATTTAACCAAGAAGAAAAGTGATAGAGTGCTGCATCAGATGATCTGGCCTCCACAATCACTCGACCTCAACTCAATTGAGATGGTTTGGTATGAGTTGGACCGAAGAGGGAAGGACAAGCAGCCTAGAAGTGGTCAGCATATGTGGGAACTCCTTCAAGACTGTTGGAAAAGCATTTCACGTGAAGCTGGTTGAGAGAATGCCAAGAGTGTGCAAAGCTGTCATCAAGGCAAAGGGTGGCTATTTTGAAGAATCTAAAATATATTTTGATTTGTTTTACACTTTTTTGGTTACTACATCATTCTACGTGTTATTTCATAGTTTTGATGTCTTCACTGTTATTCTACAATGTAGAAAATAGTACAAATAAAGAAAGCCCTTGGATGAGTAGGTGTGTCCAAACATTTGACTGGTACTGGTACAGTTGACAGTGCATGTCAGAGCAAATACCAAGCCATGAGGTCGAAGGAATTGAAGAAGAGACAGGATTGTGTTGAGTCACAGATCTGGGGAAGGGTACCAAAAACTTTCTGCAGCATTGAAGGTCCCCAAGAACACAATGCCATCCATCATTCTTAAATGGAAGAAGATTGGAACCATCAAGACTCTTCCTAGAGCTGGCTGCCTGGCCAAACGGAGCAATCAGGGGAGAAGGGCCTTGGTCAGTGAGGTGGCCAAGAGTCTGATGGGATCCTGTCGGGATCCTTGATGAAAACCTGCACCAGAGTGCTCAGGACCTCAGACTGGGAGGAAGGTTCACCTTCCAACAGGACAATGACCCTAAGCACACAGCCAAGACAACGCAGGAGTGGCTTCGGGACCAATCTCTGAATGTCCTTGAGTGGCCCAGCCAGAGCCCGGACCTGAACCCGATCGAACATCTCTGGAGAGACCTAACAAATGCTGTGAAGCAACACTCCCCATCCAACCTGACAGAGCCTCAGAGGATCTGCAGAGAAGAATGGGAGAAACTCCACAAATACAGGTGTGCCCAGCTTGTAGCGTCATACCCAAGAAGACTTGAGGCTGTAATCGCTGCCAAAGATGCTTCAACAAAGTACTGAGTAAGGGTCTGAATAATTATCTCATTGTGCTTTTTCATTATTTTTTTAAATATGAAAAAAACACATTATTTTTGCTTTGTTATTATGGGGAATTGAGCGTAGATTGATGAGTGGAAAAACTATTTAATCCATTTTAGAATAAGGCTGTAACGTAACAAAATGTGGAAAAGGGGTCTGAATACTTTCCGAATGCACTGTAGTCAAGTTCTAGAAAATTAAACTCAATGTAAGTGAATCTATATAGAACACTGGAGTCATTACCTGTTGGTGAGGGTGCAAATCAGTACTCTGGTGTGTGGCTGCCGTACCAGCTCTTTGGCTGCTGTAGCAAGCGTGAAGGTTTTCCCAGTTCCAAACGGTCCATAAATGAGGAGTGGTGCCACACTTCTTCCATCTGAGTCCCCTACGATGAAATCAATGGCTGCATGCTGCTTTGCATTGACTTTGGGAAATTCAATTTCATTAACAGGGACAATGCAGTTCCTGAAGTCTGGCAACACTCTCTCTGTGTCTGGAAGGAAATCTATGGCTTTGTGCATCTCACAGAACTTCAGACGATTCAGGTGGAACTGGACCTCCATTTCATATGTTTCGTTTCTTTGGAGCTTCAGATCAGAGCAGCATCTTTTAGACAGCTGCAAGTGCATTTTATTCTCACTTGTGGCATCTCGGAGGATGATGGCTTCGTAGACCTTATGACTTTGATTATCTGAAGATACTGGTGCTATGAGAGCGGACTGGACGCTTCGCCTAAGCACCCAACCCTCTGGGCTGTCTGGGGTTAGAGTATAAGGGACTGAAACGGCACAGAATAGTTCCCCTAGAGGAGCTATCTTCATTCCGAACTGAGGGTCGTCTAGGGTCACAGACAAGGTGATGGTCCCTCGAACATTGAGTCTAAAACCCGAAAGGCAATGAAGAGACTTAAGTCGTGTTCACATCTAACATTAGGAGAGACGAGATAAAACTAGACAGATCAAAAATACAAGACGCGTGGCTGAGACTGTTTCCACAGTAACATTGACACTTTACAATGAATGACATGATACAACTTTGAAACAAATTTGCTACTTTTTGTAGCAAGCGAGTATCATGTAACACAAGCAGCCACTTGCTCACCGGAGACAGGGGATACTCTGAGTTGAGAGCAGGGTTTCCGTTAGCCTGTAATAACCAGATTTTGATTTTTTTTAAATGTAAAAGCCGATAAATAACATTAGGAGGAGAATAAAAAATGACATTGCGAAGTAATGCTTTTTAGCCTATTCATTGATGGAAATACATTTGACTGGTCATGCTTATCGGTCTATAGGTTAATTAGCATAATTTAATGGAAAAATGTAATTGCCCTGTGTACAGTAGCTTATGTTCATTTTGGATCTTACTTCTCACACGCGTATGCAGAGCCTTTGAGTGGCAAATCTGTCAGATAGTGCAAGAGCTGCCACTGCAGCTTTGTATGGTGCTTGACACTGGGAACTTGGAAAAATACGAGGTCAAATCATAACGTCATTGATCTTCATGTCGGAGCATTAGAAAGAGGCCAGAATTCCCGAGTTGGAAGACCGTTCAAATAGATTTTTCCCAGTCAGAGAGTTTTTTTTCCCAGTTGCCTTGAATGCACTGAAGTCGGAAGTCGAGATGTACGAATTCCCAGTTGTTTTGAACACAGCATCAAACAGCAATGGAAGGCATGCTTCATCAGCACGTCACATACTACTTTGCAATGAGCTGGAGGCAGTACTCATTTTGAAAACATATATCCTACTGTATTGTTTGGAACCTGAACGTTGTAATATATTGAACAAAAATATAAAAGCAACATGTAAAGAGCTGATCCCATGTTTCATGAGCTGAAATGAAAGATCCTAGAAATGTTCCATATGCACAAATAGCTTATTTCTCTCAAATATTGTGCACAAATGTGTTTATGCTCATGTTAGTGAGCATGTCTCTTTTGCCAAGATGATCCATCCACCTGACGGGTGTGGCATATCAAGAAGCTGATTAGACAGCATGATCATTACACAGGTGCACCTTGTGCCGTGGACAATACTCTAAAATGTGCAGTTTTGTTAAACAATACAATGTAACATATTTCTCAAGTTTTAAGGGAGCATACAATTGGTATGCTGACTGCAGGAATGTCCACCAGAGCGGCAGCCAGAAAATTGAATGTTAAAACTATCAGAAACCATCTCGGGAAGCTCATCTGCGTGCTGGTTGTCATCACCAGGGTCTTGACCTGACTGCAGTTCAGTGTCGTAACCAACTTCAGTGGGCAAATGCTCACCTTTGACGGCCACTGGCATGTTGCAGAAGTGTGCTCTCCATGAACTATAAACTAAAAAGCATAAACTACGGACAATGAACACAATTGCATTTTATCGATGGTCATTTGAGATCCTGAGGCCCATTGTCATGCCATTCATCTGCCGCTATCACATCATGTTCCAGCATGATAATGCAGGAACCCATGTTGCAAGGATCTGTACACAGTTCCTGAAAATGTCCCAGTTATATTATGGCCTGCATACTCCGATGCTGTTGGAAGTGGTGTTGGATGGCCAGTAGAAGGCACCCTTTCCTCTGTTCCCAAAAAAGAATATCCCAATACCCCAGGGAAATGACTGGGGACATTGCTCTGTGTAGGGTGCTGTCTTTTGGCTGGGACGTTAAATGGGTGTACTGGCTATCTGTGGTCACTGAAGATCCCATGGCACTTATCGTAGGGGTGTTAACACCCTGGTGTCCTGGCTAAATTCTCAATCATGCCCTCATACGGTCACCTAATCATCCCCAGCTTGCAATTGGCTCATTCATCCCCCTGTAGCTATTCCCCAGGTCGTTGCTGTAAATTACAATGTGTTCTCAGTTAACTTATCTGGTTAAATAAATGGTGGTCGGTCACACCAGATACTGAATGGTTTTCTGATCCACACCACAACGTTTTTGAAAGGTATCTGTGAGCAACAGATGCACATCTATATTCCCAGTCATGAAATCCATAGCTTGGGGCTTAATTAATTTATTTCAATCGACTGATTTCCTTACATGAACTGTAACTCAGTAAAATCTTTGAAACTGCTGCATTTTGTTTATATTTTTGTTCAATGTACATATTATGAGGCATGTCTCACCTTACATCAAAGTAGCCAATTAGATTTAGTCTCTCAACAGTTCTAACAGATTGTGTGCAGAGCCCTTCTGACAACTATTTTCCACATAATTGCATTATGGTGCAAACATTCACACCTAGCCTATTGCCTTGTGTGCATTGCTGCATTTAGAATGTGAAGAAATAACCATTTATCAACCTTTTAAGCTAAATCTTCTGATCTGTTGCATCCCTCATTGTTTTTAAAGTTAGTGTTTTTTGTAGCCTAGGCCTACTGGTTGTATGAATTTGAGGGACAGTCCAAGTCTGTTTGGAATAGGCCATTTCGTTCTTGACAAGCTGACCAATAGAATAGGTAGCCTAAACGTTTCTACTATAGTATATTGACACAGGCTAGTGATTTGGCTGTGCGTTACTCGTCTTGTTGGCTGAGAAAAAAGTAAACGTGGACAGCCATTCTAACATGTTCAAAGTGCACATCAGAATTCGGTAAGAAGAGCCGCACATCGGTCTATCCTCGACTTGCATGTTGAGTTAATATAAATGAACATATTCTAAATGTGATTGCTGTCATTCTGAGGACCGTGGATGGACACCCTAATCAGGTTACACACCCAATGCACATGGGTCTGGTAAATTTCTCAAATGTCTGGTTAATTCAAATGTTGTCGGTCAAATGTCCAGCACCACACGTGTTCCTAACGGAAACTCTGGTTGAGAGAAATTTGAGCACCTTACGCTTACTAACTAGAGTTTCAGATCAAGCAAACGTTGTTTGAAAACTGCATTAAATCCATCTAGCCTTGTCTCTGCTGTTAGATGTGAACTGGACTTTACAGGTAGTTTATTTTACATGTATTTATAATAGTGTTGGAGATGATTAGTTAAAAAACAAAGCCATAGAAAAAATGATGTTATTACCTTGAAACTACCTGATCTTCTGCCTGCTCCTCTGTGTACAGGAAGCTGTGCATTTTCTTTTTGTAGTTCTGGTGATTCATGGCCGTGTTGCTGTCATCAAGTGGTTTATACTGCAAGCTAATCTGAGGGGGCTTGTACTCCTTCAGAAGCTCTTCCTGTACTTCTGTCTTGTCCATGCATGGGACGATGACCCTGTTCCCCCGATGCCAGTGTTCCAGATTCTGGGATGGGCGCCCAAAATCCTCAGGCGGCTCCTCGAGGTTAGGGGATGGCTGCTGTCTGACTTTAACTTTGAGTTTCTGTAGGAGGACTGGCCTCATGTCGAAGTCAAACACCAACCACTGTTCATAAAGACCCGGGTTGTTGGATTTGAAGGACACAGTGATGTCATAGGTCATGTCTGAGTTACATAACTGTTCACCAGTGGAGTAAGTGCAGGGCTCAGGACTGTTTTCATCCAGGGAGAAAGAGGCTCCAGGTTCCTGCTTCAGTAATGCTACATGTGCAAGTAGTCTCTGTGAAGACACAGGCAAAATGCACAGGTGACCAATGATATTAAATAAACAATGAAAGTGGAGACATCACGAACAGCAAAATGTACACTTAGCTGGAGCCACCCCACTGGGCACATACTGGTTGAATCTACGTTGTTTCCACGTAATGTCAATGAAATCTCGGATTTAATTGACATTTGTGCCCAGTGGGACCTCATTATTATTATTCTTATTATTAGAGGCAGGACCTCATTATTATTAGTGGTTAGAGCGTTGGGCTAGTAAACGAAAGGTTGCAAGATTGAATCCCCGAGCTGACAAGGTAAAAATCTGTCGTTCTGCCCCTGAACAAGGCAGTTAACCCACTGTTCATAGGCCGAGAAGAATTTGTTCTTAACTGACTTGCCTAGTTAAATAAAGGGACCAGGAAACATTCCCCCGCCATTAGACCAGCATTACCAGCCTGTACCATTGACACCAGGGAGGATGGGGCCATGGACACGTGCTGCTTACACCAAATCCTGACTCTGCCATCAGATGGTCACAGAGGTGAATGTTAGGACACTCGTGAAGCAGAAGTAATAGCAGTGACAAACGTATTTCTACAATAGAATTTGATCTTGAGCTGTATCTGTGTCCTCACTGCCCTTTCCCACCTGCACAAAAGGAACACCTATGTGAGAATGCTGTTCATTGACTACAGTTCAGTGTTCAACACCAGAGTACCCACAAAGCTCATCACATAGACCCTGTGACTATACACTTCCCTCTGCAACTGGATCCTGGACTTCCTGACGGGCCGCCCCCAGGGACAATAAAAGGCCACCCTAAAATGTGTAGTTGTGGCACACAACACAATGCCACAGGCGTCTCAAGTTTTGAAGGAGTGTGCAGAACATCCTGAATTCTTGGGGGCATGGAAACATTACTCAATTGGTATCAAGGGATCTAACATGTCAAGGAAAACATTCCCCACATCATTATGCCACCCGTCTGTACCATTGGCACCAGGCAGGATGGGGCCCTGGACTCTTGCTGCTTGCGACAAATCATGACTCTGTTTGACGCAACAGGAACCAGGATTCGTTGGACCAGGCAATGTTTTTTAGCTTCTTCTTGTTTTTATCTGATAGGAGTGGAACCCGGTGTGGTCGTATGCTGCATTAGTCCATGCGTGACAAGGACCGATGAGTTGAATTTAAAATTCTTACATATTGTACCTTTAAACATATAATACTGTACGTGCCAAAGTTCCAGAGCGGGATCTCTGAAAGTTATGGCTTATATTATACAGAGAAATTGGTATAGTAGGCAGTGTAACCAATCACTACTCTGGCTGACACCTAACTCAAAAGGCTATTTTGAAGGGGATGTGCTTTTTTACTGATTGTTTCTCCTCTGTGTCTTTCTCGCTCAAACAACCACATTGAGTGGTGTAATAGTGCCTGGAGAAGTAGGAATACTCAAATTTTGCCCAAAATTTACCAAACGGCCTGTCCCACTGAAGGAAAGGCTCCCTGTGTGAAAAAAAAAAATCTGTGAGAAACCGGGACATACACTCTTAATGACCGAAAATGATAAATCCTATATTGGTCTTTCACAGTCAGGTCAAGCTATACTGTGAAAGTAGGTCAATAATAGGCCTACTATTGAAACAGATAAATGAGTCTGTCAACTCAGATATGCACAGGTTTCAGATTTTTCCAATATGCTCCTAAAGTCACACTTTTGTAATAGAAAAACAACAAAATTGGATGTTCTAAGTCCATAAGAATGCTTAAACCACATCAGGAGACCACTTTTGAGGTCTAGGAAAAATCTAAGAAATTTAGATTTTTTTTAGGGTAGTTACCCTTTAATTGATGTGCACAGGCACCAAGCACAGTTGTTTGGCTAGCGGTGTTTGTTGCGCATGAGACAGAATTTGCTAAACAAATGGCCACTGGAGTGATGCAAATAATCATGATATCATTCTTCCAGGTAGGCATAGGCTTTCCATCTACCAGAAGGTTAGGCCTATTTGTATTTAAACTCAGTAAAAAAGAAACGTCCTCTCACTGTCAACTGCGTTTATTTTCAGAAAACTAAAAGCATAACAAGATTCAACAACTGAGGCATAAACTGAACAAGTTTCACACACATGTGACTAACAGAATTTAATAATGTGTCCCTGAACAAAGGGCGGGGGGTTCAAAAGGAACAGTCAGTATCTGGTGTGGCCACCAGCTGCATTAAGTACTGCAGTGCATCTCCTCCTCATGGACTGCACCAGATTTGCCAGTTCTTGCTGTGAGATGTTACCCCACTCTTCCATCAAGGCACCTGCAAGTTCCCGGACATTTCTGGGGGGAATAGTCCTAGCCCTCACCCTCCGATCCAACAGGTCCCAGACGTGCTCAATGGGATTGAGATCTTGGCTCTTTGCTGGCCATGGCAGAACACTGACATTCCTGTCTTGCAGGAAATCATGCACAGAACGAGCAGTATGGCTGGTGGCATTGTCATGCTGGAGGGTCATGTCAGGATGAGGGTACCACATGGGGGGTACCACATGAGGGAAGAGGATGTCTTCCCTGTAACGCACAGCGTTGAGATTGCTTGCAATGACATCAAGCTCAGTCCGATGATGATGTGACACACCGCCCCAGACCATGACGGTCCCTCCACCTCCAAATCGATCCCGCTCCAGAGTACAGGCCTAGGTGTAATGCTCAATCACTTGACGATAAATGCGAATCCGAATGAGACAAAACCACTTTCCACCAGAATTTGTCTAACTCCATCAAGGATGAACTGGCCTATCGGGAACTGTGTGAGGACCTCAAGTCCCTGATAACGCTGGCAATTAGGATGGACAACCGCCGCCAAGAACATTTTTTGATGTTGACACCACCCCAGTATCCTGGTTTCCTGAGCACCCCAAGCCCCCGAACCCAGCATTGAGGAGCCCATAAAGATGGGACTGCGGAGGTCTCGGCCATCTCCGTGCTACATGCCCAGAACTGAAGGAAATGCCAGGGCCTGCCAGGATAAGGGGAGACCCTGACGAGCTGTGCAGTTACCGCCATGCTACCCAGTCACTGTCTGTCATTAACTGTAACCCTCCACTAGGACAACTGTCAGCACCAGATTCAAGCCTTCGTGGACTACGAGGCCGCAGATAATTGAATTGATCAGGACTTCGCCAGAGAGTTACAAATCCCCTGCATGAAGTGTCCCATCCCTCTGCAGATTGGCTCCGGTCAGGTGGCTCTGGTCATTGGCTCCGGTCATTGGCTCCGGTCAGGTGGAATATCTGACCAAGCCCTTTCACAGGTTGAGGTGAACCACTCATAGACGTAGTTTTATTTTGATCGCTGCTCCCGAGAACCCCCTTATCCTAGTGTACCCCTGACTAGTGCTACATAACCCACTATTCTCCTGGTCTATGGGACACCTACGAGACTGGGGTAGAGACCCCCACCCAGAGCCTTGCCGTGTCCTCCTGACTATTCCGCTCTCCCTCCCGAATACTTTGACCTCGGAGAGGCAAGCTGCCACCCCATCGTCCATACGACTGTGCCATAGAACTCCAACCCGGCTCCACACCTCCCCAGGGCCGTCTGTACTCCCTCTCGGCCCCTGAAGCATTACATCCGGGAGTCGCTGGAGGCAGGTTTCATTCTCCCCTCTAATTCCCCAGATGACACTATGTTGAATCGGTTTGTCTTCATTTACCTCGATGACATCCTGATCTTCTCCAAAACCATTCCGGAACACATTCTGCACATCTGCCAACTCCTGAGACACATCCTGCAGAGCCAACTATATGTCAAGATAGAGAAGTGTGAGTTCCACGTATCCAAAGTTTCCTTCCTGGGTAACATTATCTCTACCACAGGCATCCAAATGGACCCATAAAGGTTGAGGCGGTTTCCGACCGGCCCTGCCCCGCCCCACCTCACTCAAGCAGATCCAGCGGTTCCTCAGGTTTGCCAATTTATATAGGCGTTTTAAACGCAACTTTGGTGCAGTGGTAGCGCCTCTCCTAACCCGCAAGTCCAGGACCCGTTTTTGCTGGACTCCCGAGGCTGACAGGGTATTCACGGACATTTCACCTCTGGACCCATCCTTGTTCATCCTGATCCTACTTGTCCCTTTGTGGTAGAGGTGGACGCCTTGGACACCAGAACAGGGGCAGTCCTTTCACAGCAGAACGAGGAGGACAAGAAACTGCATCCATGTGCCTTTCTGTCCAAGTAGTTCTCTTTGTTTGGTCAACTTTGACAGGATTGTTCTTTAAATACCCATGGACCATTCCCACATTCTCAAAAATAGAAATATTGTTTAATTATTCAAACTTTTGATTGTCCAATTGTCTCTCTGTGTTCCACAATTTACATTCCAATCCCGAACACTACAGAGCATAGAGGCAGCATATTTTATGACCGTCATAACAGCAGACTTCCCGCTCTCCCCCTCTACTAGAGAGAGCACGCTGTAGAGCGGACCCACTGTAACCTGATCCTTCAGATCGTCACAGGAGTTTTATGACACTGCTTACAGGGAAAGTAAACCAATGTGTTATTTAGCCATATAGAGTACACTACTTAGTACACTAGCTAGCTGTTACCTCTGTTTTGATCTGGAAGTTCCATTTTAATTCGGCATCAGTCTCCACACACTCCACACACAAATCCCCATCAAAAGTGACACTCACGTCATCAACTTGTTCTGAAATCTGTCAAATGAAGTCATAGTTAGTTTGTTGCTTGGGGACAATTAAAATGTTACAGTATTATCCAACTTGGTTTACTATATGTACAGTAGTAGCAAGTAGAATATCTAAGCAATCATTGCACAGGAGGACAATGTCTTACGATGTATTACAATCATATAAAATGCATTATACCAGTTGGCTTTAAGTAAAGTATTGGCTATTTGATCAGTTCTCTGTTTAATAGTAACTATTCAGAGTGCAGAAACCCGCACTGCTAAAATCATTATGTGCAGTAGTTCCTGCAAAATGTTATTTATTAATGACACTACTACTTTGTTATTTTTCACACAATATGCATTCATTATTAGCCTCACTTGGTTTACTCAAATGCAGGTTTGATTGAATCTCTTGATTGAATGTGCTGCTCATCTGAACTATGATGACTTACAATTTGCACTTCATTGCTGCTCTGTCTGTACTCCTCTAAGAGATGTTCCCTGTAGGACATGAGGCCTTGAGCCTTTATGTTGCGCCTCATCACATTGTCCTCTTCGGCTCGCATTAGCCACTCTTCAAGCTCCTCCACAGAGTGAGCTTTCACGCAGTTGGTGCCATATTCACATGTGTCAGGCCTGAGACGAAATGGCAGTGCAAACTATAATGAGACGCTAGAGGCACAATCTGTAAAATGTCTTGCTGCTTTTGGTTATTAAACAAATTAAATGTATACCGCATGTTTTTTTTAAAGAAAATGTCTTATTGATCACTTATAGACAGTAAGGGCTGTTTACATATGCATCTCTCATACAGATTACACTTTTAGGCTTTGCAGTGTTCGCAGACATAAGTGTCTCTCCTTGTTTACAAAAACGTGTTTACCTGTCGCAAAACCAAAACTCTGCTTTGTGGCTGTGAGGTGGGGGGCGATGTTTCCACTCCGTGGTTGTGTCCCCAGAAATCATCTGGGAGTGCCCCAAGGAGGCACAATGTTTGAAAAAGCTCTCCTGTGAAGAGAGGGCTATGAAGCAAGCTTTGCAGTAGATCGCCGCCTGCAGGTTAGGGGCGGGCACTACGTCTTGAGCCGACTGTTGCCTCTGCCATTGCCTTTCCTGGGAGAGCTGCAAGAGTTCCTGGCGACTCAACTCCACACGTGACTCTGCTCGCCATACAGCCAATTCCACCTCGCTGTGCAATAATTGGCACTGGCTGGGGCCGTGCCAACAGGGCATACCTTGCATGAAATAGTTGCCGCACTGGAAAGGGAAGACTGGAGGAAGAGGCCTGATCTGATTGTAGACTTCCTTCCCCTGATTTTCTGCCAGGTGATGAACCAAGACTGGGCTCCAGACATGGGCTGTATCCGCTGAGCAAGTGTTGTTCCACCGTTTACCTGTAATTTTTGTTGGAGTGCCACAGAAGCAGTCTTGACAGAGCTCTTGAAATTCCCCTGAGAACTCAGTGAGAATTTTTTTGGCTGGGTTTTGCTGTTGGACAGCGATTCTCTCTGACTCAGTTATCAGTCTAATTAACGTGCTGTGATCTATCTTCTGGTGCTTTAAAAGTTCCACATGGCAGCCTCCTCAAGGCTCCTTGCGAAGGTGCAGCGGTTCCTGTGCTTTGAACACCCAGACCCCTCCACAAAGTACCAACACACATAATACTGGCTGGGGTTTGTAAATTTAGGGCGGCAGGAAACAGGCCTCCATTTGCTAGTACCTTTGCCTTTAGCCAATAGAAGTTCTCTGCTGCATTGGTGTTCGACTGCTTTAAGGCTGTATGTGATTTCGTTCTCTTTGACAGAGCATGCAGAACACACAACTTTAAAGTTGTATGCCACTAAGAGCTCAGCCAGTTTGGACCCATTTGTCCCTTTGCCTGGCATTGTTGAATCTTCATAGAATTATGTATAAAATGTGGCCTTCTTTGACTTGAGTCTAGAGGAGATGAAAATACCATTGTTAAAAATGTAAAATATGTAAATATGTGCTGCACATGTACATTCACCATTATAGCCAACACTGGACTGGAGCAAGATTGTTTTAGGATTTAAAACATAACACATTGATGTCATGACTTAAACAAAAAAGGGTAACAATTTACATTGACTATACAGTGCATTCGGAAAGTTTTCAGACCCCTTGACTTTTTCCACATTTTGCTACATTACAGCCTTATTCTAAAATGTATTTATTTTTTAATCTTTTTTTTCAATTATGAATCTACACCAATACCCTTTTTTTCTGACCCTGTACTTTGTACTCTGTTGAAGCACCTTTGGCTGCGATTACAGCCTCAAGTCTTCTTGAGTATGATGTTACAAGCTTGGCACACCTGCAATTGGGTTGGATTTGGTTCAGGTTGGAAGGGGACCGTCATGACACAGCTATTTTGAGGTCTTTCCAGAGATGTTAGGTCGGGTTCAAGTCCGGGCTCTGGCTGGGCCACTAAAGGACATTCAGAGACTTGTCCCGAAGCCACTCCTGCATTGTCTTGGCTGTGTGCTTAGGGTCGTTGTCCTGTTGGAAGGTGGACCATCACCCCAGTCTGAGGTCCTGAGTGGTCTGGAGCAGGTTTTCAACAAGGATCTCTCTGTACTTTGCTCCGTTCATCTTTTTCTCGATCCTGACTAGTCGTCCAGTCCCTTCCGGTGAAAAACATCCCACCAGCATGATGCTGTCACCACCATGCTTCACCATAGGGATGGTGCCACGTTTCCTCCAGATGTGATGCTTGGTAGTCAGGAAAAAGAGTTCAATCTTGATGTCATCAGACCAGAGAATCCTGTTTCACATGGTCTGGGAGTCCATTAGGTGCCTTTTGGCAAACTCCAAGCAGGCTTTCGTGCCTTTCACTGTGGAGTGTCTTCCGTCTGGCCACTCTATCATAAAGGCCTGATAGGTGGGGTGCTGCAGAGATGGTTGTCCTTCTGGAAGGTTCTCCCATCTAAAACCTGTTTTCACTTTGTCATTATGGGGTGTGTAGATTGATGAGGGAAAAATAAATTAATTATTTAATACATTTTAGAATTAGGCTGTAATGTAACAAAATGTGGAAAAGGGAAGGGGTCTGAATACCTTCCAAAAGCACTACATATCCCATAACGCATTCATTACACATTTTAATGAATTACACGTTATTCAAATGTGGTGGGGCTATACTGGCATATTCACTAGGGGCTCTACTCAATCTGTAAAATGTCAGAGTTCCAGATTCCGCAATAGAAATTTAAAGGTAATGTCAGATTGAGCCGACATATGCAGTGTTTACCGTGATGCAGTCTCTGCTAAAATGGGAACATTGCCTTGAAATTTCAATCATGGTGTAAAGCTGAACTTCCGCGATATGGATTGAATAGAGCCCCAACACTGGTACGGCAGAAGCACACTTTTGAGAACAGCCATAATGGTGACCGAGGTAAAATTTGTTTTATATTGGAAATTCAGGGGTTATTAGGTTCCCTCGTCAATAGCTATTGAACCAAACCAAGCAAGTCATGACTATAACGATGGTATATTCTGACTCAGGGGTGGTTGGAGAAAAATGCAATGCTTTTTTGTTGTTTAAATTTAGTTTTTTGTTTTGGGGGGGCTTTTAATTTTCAATAGCTGTTATACAAAGTGTATCATGTCTATGGAAATTATATATTCTGAATCAGAGGAGGGTAGAGAAAAATCCATTACTTATTTTGTTGTTAACATTTCAATAAAAAAATTATCTTCCAACTTTAAATCTTCAATAGCCTTTACACAAAGTGTGCCATGACAATCCAAAAGCAGTTGCAGTTAATTAGGGCTAGGCGTCCCACTGAAACTGGAGGGCGCGCAATTCAAATAAATAATCAAAAAAATTATGGCTATTAAACATTTAGGTACATACAAGTGTCTTATATCGGTTGAAAGCTTAAATTCTTGTTAATCTAACTGCACTGTCCGATTTACACAGGTTTCATAATTTCACAAATAGCGATTAAATATTTGCTTTCTTTTTGAAAATCTACCTCTGATATGTCATCCAAAGGGTCCCAGCTATAACATGTAGTGTCATTTAGTTAGATAACATCCTTCCTTATATCCCAAACACTGGAAAGAGGAACTCTGCCTAGAAGGCTATCATCTCGGAATCGCCTCTTCACTGTTGACATTGAGACTGGTGTTTTAATGACGCTGCCAGTTGAGGAGTCCACATTATGGCAAGAACAGCTCAAATAAGCAAAGAGAAATGACAGTCCATCATTACTTTAAAACACAAAGGTCAGTCAATCCGGAAACATCATGCTTGGGGGCTGTTTTTCTGCAAAGGGACCAGGACGACTGATCCGTGTAAAGGAAAGAATGAATGGGGCCATGTATTGTGAGATTGAGTGAAAACCTCCTTCCATCAGCAAGGGCATTGAAGATGAAATGTGGCTGGGCTTTCAGCATGACAATGATCCCAAACACACCGCCCGGGCAACAAAGGAGTGGCTTCGTAAGAAGCATTTCAAGGTCCTGGAGTGGCCTAGTCAGTCTCCAGATCTCAACTCCATAGAAAATCTTTGGAGGGAGTTGAAAGTCCGTGTTGCCCAGCAACAGCCACAAAACATCACTGCTCTAGAGGAGATCTGCATGGAGGAATGGGCCAAAATACCAGCAACAGTGTGTGAAAACCTTGTGAAGACTAACAGAAAACGTTTGACCTCTGTCATTGCCAACAAAGGGTATATAACAAAGTATTGAGATAAACTTTTGTTAGTGACCAAATACTTATTTTCCACCATAATTTGCAAATAAATTCATTAAAAAAACTTTTTCTAATTTTGTCTGTCATAGTTGAAGTGTACCTATGATAAAAATTACAGGCCTCTCTCATCTTTTTAAGTGGGAGAACTTGCACAATTGGTGGCTGACTAAATACTTTTTTGCCCCACTGTATATTGTATCATAGTTTTGTCAGAGGTTTACTCCCCCGGTGATTCCTTTAGAATAAACTATATGGGGCCTATAGCTTCCTGCATTGCAAGCCCAATGTGAGCTTCTTTTTATCTTGCTTCAGATCTGCATCATCAAGTGGCCATTTGATCATCAGTCACACCTTGGCTGTCTCACAAAATGAACCTTGTTCCCTTTATTGTGCACTTCTTGCTACTAGAGCCCTATGGGCCCTGGTCTAACGCAGTGCATTATATAAGGAATAAGGTGTCAATTGAGACCCAGCTCTTGGCAGTACTGAGGAAAATTCCTGAGATCTCCAATCAGCAATGGAAACAATCTGATCCTCTGAAGTAATCCAGTTCTTTAGGAACATGATACCCAGCATGGTTGGTCATTTTAGACGGACATAAAAAAAATGCGACACTCAGTTTCTACATATTACCTTTTATAAGCATTCAAAATTAAACAAATGCAATACCTAGATCCTCATCCATTCATAAATGGTCAAATTTGATGTTGCCAGACAGTAGGTAAAACAAAAGATGCTCTGGAGATCTATTGTAGATGTAAAATTGTTTTATACAAAATAAACCACCTATATGTGCAATACATCTCAGTTCATAGCAAAATACCCCCCACCCATCAACACATCTTCAATAATATCTGGATATACATATTATATTACATATTCATAGTCATGGCACGCTTTGTGTAAGAGTTTATTGAAGATTGAAAGATGGAACATTTTGGGGGGAAAGTTCAACAAATAAATAAAGCTGTGAATTTTTTTTCCCATCCTCCCCTGATTCAGAACATAGAATTGTTATATTCATGGCTTTGTGTAAGAACTATTGAAGATTGAAAGGCAAAAATACTTAAACTGTATATCTAGAGCAAGAGAGAGCCACAGGAGAGGAACGATTCTTTGGTTTATGGTTAATCCATATGGTACTCTTTGATCAGGTGACGAAATACTATTGAACAAAAAGAAGTTGATGCTGGATAGGAAACAATGCCTTTGTGCAAACAACCTTCCAGAAGTAATCAAGGCATTCTCATATAGTGGAACATTTCAAAAACCTTTATTGTTTTATGGTGTATACATGGCAATAATTTAAAAAACACTGTGTTACGGCTACAACAGCCTTCATCAGGATAATCTACTTATTAGATGGTGTGGATTACTCTCCATCCACCCCCCAATTCAGAATATACTATATTCATAGTTATGGCATGCTTGGTCATAGTTATGGCATGCTTGGTCATAGTTATGGAATGCTTGGTTCAATAGTTATTGATAAGAGAGAACCGAATATCCACTGAACATCCAATATAAAACACACTTTACCTCCCAAATATCTATTACAAAACACACGTTACCTCGGTATATTGGTGACACGATGCCTTCATGGTAACGATGCATCTATTAAGATACCTAAAGAGCTCTTGCATAGCATTATATGAAGGCACAATGCTATGGATATATTTCATTAACCTTTAATAATGCGTTTTGGAACTGTTAGAACACATTCATGAAATGCTTATAGATATATAATGAATGCATTTTGGATATATAATCAAAGCAAATTGTTACCAAAAAAAGACCGTGTTAAATTACTTTCCCATCACATGTCACTCTAAGTCCCAACAAAAGACCAATAATGTGCTTTTTTAACAGAAATTTCTGAAATTACTGTTATGTAATTTAAGATCAAAACATTTTCTTTGCCTGTTTAATCTAATTACTTGGATGACTTTTCACCAGGAAACAATTAGTCAATTTGTCGTCATTACAAAAAAAATGCACCATCAAGTAATTCCTGGTTTGAGCTAGGAGTGGGAAGTAGCAGGAGCATCTGACACTTCCCATTCACAGTTTTATTATATCAACACGTTTATGTGTCAGCTAGATATTGTAAATTAACTCATTTTGAAAATATGAACTTACCACAATAGCTTCAGGAGGAGTTTTTAACAGGCGGTACACCACAGACATTACCCACTCAATTAAAAGTCCGTTTTTTTCTTCAGTTGTATCTCATTGTGGATGTTTGAGACAATAATCCCTCCCATCCCTGGAGGATGATTTCATTTGCTGTTGAGTTAAGTTTTGTTTCTGTCATTCTGGGCGTCGGCATCATGGAGTTACTCCAGTCTAAAAGCAGTGGTTCTCAACTGGTTTTTATCTTGGGGACCCATATTGAACCAGGTTGTCTTAGTCGCGACCCAATATTCAAATCCTAATTATTATTTTTTTTGTCAAAATGCAATCTGGAAAACTGTTTTTAATGCTATATTGATCATACATATATAGCAATTATATGGCAAGGGAACACGATTCCCACCTTTATCATTGTCAATAATAACAATTTGGCCATATTCTTGATGAAGAATATTAATAAGCTCACTAGTCTGGGACAACAAAATCTGCTAAATAGCACAATACAGTAGCTATATATCAAACATACTGTGATTTAAGAAAAATAGCTCAGATTAAATTACAAAAAAAATGTAGGTTCATTATTATTTCTACACACTTTCTAACAGGTTTGTTGCCCCTAAAATAAAATCTACAACATGTATTTTTTTTACTCAGAAACCCACGACCCATTCAAAAACATCCCAGGACCCAAATTTGGTCGCAACCCACCAGTTGAGAATTGCTGATCTAAAGCCTCGATGATATCACATACAGTACTTTTTTGAGATTGGCCGCTCCGTGTTCGTGGGCGTGAAACCATTTCAAGTAAATAAAATACATTCAAAAAATGTTTTTAAAAGCAATGTATTACTAGTTAGCTACAGCAGGCCACTGTGTGTAGGCTAATGAGCTGCTAGCTACCCAAATGTACAGACTATAGCTAAGTGGAAAATCATCAGCTAGCTGGAACACTGAAATCAAAGAACGGTACAGACCACAATACTCAGGTATCCTAACCATAAAAAAACTAGGCATATCCGAAGGGCGTGCTTAGATGAACAGAAGCAGAAATTGGCTACTGTATTAGAAAAGAGTCAAACGTGAAACCAGGAATTAGAGGGAGTGCTTAAGGATAGACAAAAGCAAATAAAACAACTCATGATTGAACTTCAACAGTATTAAAGTACCTGTGGAGGAGTACATGCCACTCCTCCACCGTTCGCCCCAGGCTACAAAGTGAAACAGGTCACATCATTATATCCTTCTCTTAAAGAGCAAAAAGAGCGATATTGGTTGCAAAAGGCAGAGAGATGAATGCTGCTGTGTCTGAGGGCAATACGGGCGATAGAAATGGTTTTGCATAACACTGCTTCGATCACAGTTGGTCAAAAAGTACAGCAGATCTGTATGTTCCACAAGCTGGACCAACCATTAACAGCCCGAAAGCACAATGTATTACTAGCGCGAGATGACAAAATGGGAGTTAACGTTAAATGGGGAAAGTCTGAATCCTGCGACGTTAATGCTGTTGCCTATGGAGGGAGAATCGAAAGTATTAAACCCAGACTATATTACTCCAAAGCTGCTGCCTGTTTAGCAAGAGACAGAATTGGAAACTGGCAAGTATTGTACACAGACTGCTCTAGTTCCATGACCACAAAAGGGAAGAGGGTGACGGGATATTCTGTGTGTGACGACGGGGGAGTAGTGTAGGCTGGCTAGCTGCCAGCTTCTGTGTCAGCCCAGGGGACAGAGTTATATGCTTTGGCAGAGGCTTGTAGGTGACAGGAACACTGTAGTGGAAATGTCCTGTATTTACCAAATCATGAGAGCAAACCACCACACAAGTCAGAGTTATCATAAAGTCCATCTTTAATTATTATGAGCTCCATCACAACCCTGTGACTCTCAGATCAATTCAGTGTCTATAAATGAATTCTCTGAGAGTTGTCAACATAATGGCAACTGAGATCCTTTATAGCAAAGATCCACCCCCCTAGTCGACATGACAAATAACAAATCTTAAGAACATTATACAAAGAAAGATTTTTCTTGAGAGAGGAGTATTTAGCTATAAATTATCGTTCAGTTTGGTCTCCTAAATGAAGCTCTTATCTCGCTCTTGGTACCACACAGGACCAAAAACAAAACCTCATCCACTAGCATATATCAAATACACCCCCTCCTGGAGAAGATCACAGAGAGACAGTGACTGGCACAGACATTGTGGAGCCAAAAGATAATTGGTTCCCCCTCAATCATCCCTTCACATGGTTTAAAAGATATGTTTACATATGAAGACAAGCTTGACCTTCTCCCCTTTCTGTGGCCCAAGTAACTGAACCCTGACAGAGAACAGATAACTGCAAACGGACAACAGTATTATCCAAAAGAAGACATTCTAATGACAAATCTCACATAAGCATGCAATAAAATGAATGAAACATTTTATTTATAAATGTTACCTAAAGAATTCTGATTCCGCTACGACAACACCAATCACAATGGACATAGAAGTAGAAGCATTATTAGAAGTGTGTCTATTACCCAGTTTTTTTCACCTTTATTTAACCAGGTAGGCAAGTTGAGAACAAGTTCTCATTTACAATTGCGACCTGGCCAAGGTCAAGCAAAGCAGTTCGACACATACAACGACACAGAGTTACACATGGAGTAAAACAAACATAAGTCAATAATACAGTATAAACAAGTCTATATACGATGTGAGCAAATGAGGTGAGATAAGGGAGGTAAAGGCAAAAAAAGGCCATGGGGGCAAAGTAAATACAATATAGCAAGTAAAACATTGGAATGGTAGATTTGCAATGGAAGAATGTGCAAAGTAGAAATAAAAAATAATGGGGAGCAAAATAAATAAATAAATTAAATACAGTAGGGAAAGAGGTAGTTGTTTGGGCTACATTATAGGTGGGCTATGTACAGGTGCAGTAATCTGAGCTGCTCTGACAGTTGGTGCTTAAAGCTAGTGAGGGAGATAAGTGTTTCCAGTTTCAGAGATTTTTGTAGTTCGTTCCAGTCATTGGCAGCAGAGAACTGGAAGGAGAGGCGGCCAAAGAAATAATTGTTTTTGGGGGTGACTAGAGAGATATACCTGCTGGAGCGTGTGCTACAGGTGGGAGATGCTATGGTGACCAGCGAGCTGAGATAAGGGGAGACTTTACCTAACAGGGTCTTGTAGATGACATGGAGCCAGTGGGTTTGGCGACGAGTATGAAGCGAGGGCCAGCCAACGAGAGCGTACAGGTCACAATGGTGGGTAGTATATGGGGCTTTGGTGACAAAACGGATTGCACTGTGATAGACTGCATCCAATTTGTTGAGTATGGTATTGGAGGCTATTTTGTAAATGACGTCGCCAAAGTCGAGGATTGGTAGGATGGTCAGTTTTACAAGGGTATGTTTGGCAGCATGAGTGAAGGATGCTTTGTTGCGAAATAGGAAGCCAATTCTAGATTTAACTTTGGATTTGAGATGTTTGATATGGGTCTGGAAGGAGAGTTTACAGTCTAACCAGACACCTAAGTATTTGTAGTTGTCTACCTATTCTAAGTCAGAGCCGTCCAGAGTAGTGATGTTGGACAGGCGGGTAGGTGCAGGTAGCGATCGGTTGAAGAGCTCCATTCAAGTTGTAGAAACATCTCAAGGATGATCAACAGAGACAGGATGCACCTGAGCTCAATTTCAAGTCTCATAGCAAAGGGTCTGAATAGTGTCAGGACCCGGTTTCGAACCTGGGTCTCCGGAGTGAGAAACAGTCACTTAACCAACTGAGCCACGAATAGTCAGCAGAACCCAGAAGATGAGGCAGACACAGCAGTACTTAAGACGGTGTATTTAATAAAGAAAAATCCTAAAATACAAAAAATGGCAAATCCAAAAGGTGGTAGGAAAAACACAAAAAGACCTCAAAAGAAACTCACCAAAAAATAAACAAAAACAAAAAACAGAATACCACAAGAACTTCACCCGGAATCGACAAGAGCACACAGAACACTAGGGCAGGGTGCTAACATACAAACACAGAGCACAGAACTGAGGGAAACAAAGGGTTTAAATACAATCAGGGAAAACGAGACACAGGTGCAAACAATAATGGGGATCAAGGGAAAAACACAGGGACAAAAAGCACAATGGGGACATCTACTGACAAAAACCCGGAACAACCCTGGCCAAATCCTGACAGAATCCCCCCTAGGAACGCTCCTGACGTTCCTACCAGCTCTCTCAGGGTGGAGGACCCTGAACTGACGAATGAGGTCAGGGTCCAGGATGTCTTTGGCAGGAACCCAGGAGCGCTCCTCAGGACCGTAGCCTTCCCAGTCCACCAGATACTGCCAGGACCGCTGCACCCGGCGGGAATCCAGTATCCGGTGGACGGTATAAGCCGGCTGGCCTCCAATGACACGAGGCGGAGGGGGAGGTCTGTCTGCCGGGACAAGGGGAGAAAAAACAACAGGTTTTAACAATGACACATGAAATGTGGGATTAATCTTAAGGGATCTGGGTAAGTGTAGGCGATAAGAAACTGGGTTAACTCTCCTGGCAACCTTGAAGGGACCGATGTATTTTTGGGACAGCTTGCGAGACTCCACCCGTAGAGGTAAGTCTCTTGTGGAAAGCCAGACTCTCTGGCCGGGGCGCAGGGTAGGCCCGGGACGGCGACGTCTGTTGGCTTGTTGTTGATACCTCTGTGAGGAACGCATCAGATTAAGACGGGTCTTCCTCCACATAAGCCGACAGCGTCTGACGAACCTCAAGGCTGAAGGCACTCTGACTTCTGCCTCCTGGTCCGGGAACAATGGAGGAGCATAGCCAAACTGACACTCGTGCGGGGACATACCAGTGGAGGAGGAGCGCAAGGTGTTGTGCGCGTATTCGGCCCAAACAATAAAGGATGACCATGTGGACGGGTTGTCACGAGTCATACATCGGAGGGTGGTTTCCAGCTCTTGATTCATCCTCTCTGTTTGGCCGTTGGACTCCGGATGGTACCCTGAAGATAGACTGGCAGAAGCCCCCATGAGTTGGCAGAAGGCCTTCCAAAACCTTGAGGCGAACTGGGGACCTCTGTCAGAAACCACATCTTGAGGAATGCCGAAGACTCGGAACACATGATTAATTACCAACTCAGCCGTTTCCTTGGCAGAAGGTAACTTAGTCAGAGGGACGAACCTGGCCGCCTTTGAAAACCTGTCGATTATGACTAGGATAGTAGTATTGCCATGGGATGGAGGAAGTCCAGTAATAAAGTCCAATGAGATATGGGACCAGGGTCTGTGGGGAACAGGTAAAGGGTGAAGGAGTCCTTGAGGGCGGAGGTGAGAAGATTTGCCCTGGCAGCACACGGGGCAGGCATTGACGAAAGTGGCAACGTCTTCTCTTATGGTAGGCCACCAGAACTTACGCTGGATGAACTCCAAGGTGCGACCTACGCCCGGATGACAGGTGAGGCGAGAGGAGTGCCCCCACAGAAGGACCTGAGTCCTCACTGCCTTGGGGACAAACAACCGATTGGCAGGGCCTCCTTTAGGGTCCGGTTCGCTAGCTTGAGCACGTCTCACAGTATCCTCAACTTGCCACGAGATCGGAGCCACAATCTTAGCAGCAGGAAGGACAGGCATGTCCGTGTCATCTCGAATGGCAGGAGCGTAGACTCGGGACAGGGCATCCGGTTTGAGATTCTTCGACCCGGGCCGATAGGTGAGGATAAACTGGAATCGATTGAAGAAAAGAGACCATCTAGCTTGTCTAGAGTTCAATCGCTTCGCCTGCTGGATATACTCCAGATTTTTGTGGTCCGTAAGCACTTGAAACGGGTGAGAAGCCCCCTCGAGCCAGTGTCTCCATTCCTTCAATGCCATCTTAACCGCTAGGAGTTCACGATCCCCCACATCGTAGTTCCTCTCAGTCGGGGTAAGCCGGTGTGAGAAGAAAGCGCACGGATGAAGCTTCTTGTCTTCACCCCTCTGAGACAGGACAGCTCCAACACCAACCTCTGATGCGTCTACCTCCACCACAAATGGTTCATCCGTAGTCGGTAGTATCAGGTTGGGAGCAGAGAGGACGCGCTGCTTGAGTCCTTGGAAGGCCGTCTCAGCTTCTCTTCCCCACACAAACCTTGCATTGCCACCTTTGGTTAAAGCTGAGAGAGGAGCTGCCACCAAACTGAAGTTCTTGATGAACTTGCGGTAAAAGTTTGTGAAGCCCAGGAAACGCTGAACATCCTTAGCGGATTTCGGGGTGGGCCAATCCGCTACCGCCCCTACCTTCCTAGGGTCCATTTGGACTCGACCGGGTTCCACTACAAATCCCAGGAATTGTACTCGGGATGAATGGAATTCACATTTTTCCGGCTTAACGTACAGATGGCTGTCCAGGAGGCGTTTGAGTACTTGTCTGACATGCTTAGTGTGTTCTTGAAGGGAGCTCGAAAAGATGAGGATGTCATCCAAGTAAACGAACACAAATATGTTAAGCATATCCCTAAGCACATCGTTTATGAGCGCTTGGAACACCGCTGGGGCGTTGGTCAGGCCGAAGGGCATCACCAAGTATTCATAGTGACCAGTAGGCGTGTTGAAAGCGGTCTTCCACTCGTCACCAGGTCTGATCCGCACAAGATGGTATGCGTTCCGCAGGTCAAGCTTAGTGAAAACAACTGCTTCCTGGAGCAGCTCGAAGGCTGTGGCCATAAGGGGTAGCGGGTAACGGTTACGGACGGTTATGTCATTGAGTCCCCGGTAGTCGATGCAAGGACGTAATCCACCATCTTTCTTGGCCACAAAGAAAAACCCTGCTCCCGCCGGGGAGGTTGATGGACGCATGAGGCCTGCTTCCAGAGAGTCCTTGATGTAGGTATCCATAGCAGCTCGTTCGGGTGGAGATAGGGAAAAGATCCGACCCCTGGGGGGGCAAGTGCCCGGAAACAGGTCGATGGGGCAATCGTAAGATCTATGGGGTGGTAGCATGGTGGCCCTCTGTTTGCTAAACACCAGTTTGAGGTCATGGTAACACTCGGGAACTCGGGTCAGGTCGATGGATTCTAAAGACTCGGGAGTAGAACTCGGGGAATTCTGGAAAATACAAGTAGCTTGGCACGTAGGACCCCACTGCTTGATAGTGCCCACAGACCAGTCGATGTGAGGGTTATGGCTGTGAAGCCAGGGGTATCCAAGGACGAGAGGGAACTCGGAACAGGAGATCAAATGAAAGTTCATCAATTCCTGGTGTTGTGAAACTGAAAGTCTCAAGGAGGTAGTGACATGAGTGACAAGTCCAGATCCCAAAGGGCTTCCATCCAATGTAGTAACCCTCATGGGGTCACTTAGAGGTTCAGAGGGAACGCCATTCTCCTTCGCCCAGACACCATCCATGAAGTTACCTGCGGCTCCAGAGTCTACCAAGGCTTGAAGGTGAAGCTTGTGGTTGTCCCAGGAGAGGGTGACTGGAATGAGCAGACGGGAGTTGGACGGATGGGAGGAGGTTATGTTTCCCGTTACAGTTCCCCCGGTCTGTACGGGACAGAGCGTTTCCCTGGAGCCCGGGACACGTGGAACGGAAATGGCCCGGTTTGCCGCAATATAGACAGCGTCGCTCCCTCATCCGGCGGTCTCTCTCAGCCTGGGAGATGCGTCCAATCTGCATGGGTTCCGGTGGAGCCAGCGATGATAAAGGTGGGGACTCGGAGCTGGGACTGATAGGGGCTAGAGGTCTACGGTTGAGTTCTCTCTCTCTCAGACGCTGGTCAATGCGTGAGGCCAACTTGATCAGGGACTCGAGATTGTCCGGTGGTTCCCGAGTGGCCAGTTCATCTTGGATAGTGTCGGAAAGGCCTTTCAGAAAGCACACCGTGAGCGCCTCGTTGTTCCAGCCACTCGCTGCTGCCACCGTGCGGAACTGGATGGCATAGTCCGTCACGCTGCGCCAACCTTGATGGAGAGTCAGGAGCTGTTTGGCTGAGTCAGAACCACTGCTTGGGCCTTGAAACACTCGTTTGAATTCCTCAGCAAAGGCAGAGTAGCTGGCACAGCAGGAACTATGGGCATCCCACACAGCAGTAGCCCAGGCCAGGGCTTTTTCCGACAGCAGGGTAATGATATATGCGATCTTAGACCGGTCGGTGGGAAACGACGAAGGTTGCAGCTCAAAGGAGAGAGAACATTGAGTGAGAAAGCCTTTACAAGCACTTGGATCACCTGAGAACCGTTGGGGAGGTGGAAGACGAGGTTCAGCCAGGGGGTTAACTGCCATGGGTACGTGAACCTGAGGTACTGAGACGGGAACCGTTGCCGGGGTAAGTCGATCAGATATCTGCTTTATGGAAGTCAGCATCTCCGACAGAAGATGAGAATGTCTAGCCATTAAGGCCTCTTGCTGAACCAGGGCGGCTTCGTGGCGTTGGACAGTCTCCTGGTGGTGGGACAGCGTGGCAAAAAGGTCCTGGGAACTGGCTGCCTCTGGGTTCATTTTTGGCTCTGTGTTTCTGTCAGGACCCGGTTTCGAACCTGGGTCTCCGGAGTGAGAAACAGTCACTTAACCAACTGAGCCACGAATAGTCAGCAGAACCCAGAAGATGAGGCAGACACAGCAGTACTTAAGACGGTGTATTTAATAAAGAAAAATCCTAAAATACAAAAAATGGCAAATCCAAAAGGTGGTAGGAAAAACACAAAAAGACCTCAAAAGAAACTCACCAAAAAATAAACAAAAACAAAAAACAGAATACCACAAGAACTTCACCCGGAATCGACAAGAGCACACAGAACACTAGGGCAGGGTGCTAACATACAAACACAGAGCACAGAACTGAGGGAAACAAAGGGTTTAAATACAATCAGGGAAAACGAGACACAGGTGCAAACAATAATGGGGATCAAGGGAAAAACACAGGGACAAAAAGCACAATGGGGACATCTACTGACAAAAACCCGGAACAACCCTGGCCAAATCCTGACAAATAGTGATGTAAATTTGGTATTTCAGTTTTGTTTTTCAATACATTTGCAAAAAAAAAATGTTGCTTTGTCATCATGGGATATTGTGTGAGGGAAAAACATGTAATGTAATACATTTTACAATTTTACAATACATTTTACAATAAGGCTGTAACAAAATGTGAAGGGCTCTGAATACTTTCCAAATGCACTGTATGCCATGGGTTGTGTGGGTACTCTACAAATGTATTACAACTGTAGCACGCCAATCCTGCTCCTGGAGGAATACGGGTGTTCAGGCTTCTGTTGCAGCCCAGAACTAACACACCTGAATCAACTCATCAAACCCAATGAGTTGATAATAATGTGTTTTATTACTAGTCTGTAATAGAAGTCTGCTCACCCAGTTTTACATTTTTATTTAACCCTTATTTAACAAGGTAAGTTGACTGAGAACACCTTCTCATTTACAGCAATGACCTGTGGTAGAGCTACATGGGAGAGGAGGGGGGATTAATGAGCCAATTCTAAGCTGGGGATGATTAGGTGACCGGGATGGTATGAGGGCCAGATTGGGAATTTAGCCAGGACACTGGGGTTAACACCCCTACTCTTACAATAAATGCCCTGGGATCTTTAGTGACCACAGAGAGTCAGGACACCCGTTTAACATCCCATCCAAAAGACAGCATCCTACACAGGGCAATGTCCCCAATCACTGCCTTAGGACATTGGGATATTTTTATTTCTTAGACCAGAGGACAGGGTGCCTCTTACTGGCTCTCCAAAAACACTTCCAGCAGCATCTGGTCTCCCATCAAGGGACCAACCCTGCTTGGCTTCAGAAGCAAGTCAGCAGTGGTATGCAGGGTGGTATGCTGCTAGATCAGGGAGTGGAGCAAGGTTGGCCACCTTGTTGGCCACCTCACCTTGTCTAACATTTACAAACAAGTTAGCTTATTTGTACATTTTCAATTTATATGTTGATTCATTAAATGTTTATTCATTGAAATGAAGCGTTTAAACTTGTTTTAATTGTTAACCGAAAAATATTATTCCATCTTTTATTTTACTAGGCAAGTCAGTTACAAACAAATTCTTATTTTCAATGATGGCTTAGGAACAGTGGGTTAACTGCCTGTTCATTGGCAGAATGACAGATTCGTACCTTTTCAGCTCGGGGATTTGAACTTGCAACTTTCCAGTTACGAGTGCAACGCTCTAACCACTAGGCTAGGGGATCTGTCTCTAATTTGACTGATTCTTTGTTGATTTCTAAAATGAACATTAACGTTTTATCCAGTTGTGAGCTCTCCAATTTGTTTTATTTGATTATCACTCTGTCTAAGGATATCAGCCATGTGAACCTAGTTTGCAATTTATCATAATGGCATGCATCCCCATTGCAGCCATAGACCTACAGTAGGATGGCAATGCTCGTCTAACAGGCATGTGCAATGTGCACTTTGTCATTGTACATCTGAAGCAGAGAATAGCTAGCTATATGTCCTCAATATAAAATGATACCAATAGATAATGTGATGCTAAACCAGATTTTCCATGAACCAGATTTTCTACAAGATTTTTCTGACATATTCCATTGTTTAGTGCAAATCCAACCCTTGTATTCTAGGTACAGTACTGTACATGAAAATAAGGAGCTGACACCATTTGTAGGCTAATTTAAAAAATGCACAAAAATAAAAAATAATAATGGGGCATGGGGAGTGTTGTAATTCTATTTATTTGCTGAGAATGATTTTAGATCACAGAGACAAAATCAAAAGGTCAATGGCATGGAGAAGGATTGCAGAGATTGTTAGTGTTGATGCTGGGTGAAGAGAGATTTTCACAACAATGTTTGCAAATCAAAGCCACAATTTCCTTTACCCAAAGTACCCATTCATGTGCATTTTACATGTAGGCCTATGTATTTTACAGGAAGTGAGCTATAATCATCAATGTCATGACACAGTATAATGAAATAGCCATAAACTATAATATATGACAATCATGATGTTAAGATACCATAATCCAATACCATTTTACATGGGAAATTAAAGCTTGCTGTGTCATTTACAATGTTATAATAATTGTAATGCATCTGTGTGTAGCTGGTGTAGATGAGTCAGGCGCAGGACAGCAGATATGAGTAATGTATGCAATTTTACTCAACAATAATCACAATACACGTCAAATAAATCCAAGGACACAATAACGGACCGCAATACAACAAACAATCACTACAAACACACATGGGGGAACAGAGGGTTAAATAATGAACAAGTAATTGGGGGATTGAAACCAGGTGTGTAAGACAAGGACAAAACAAATGGAAAATGACAAGTGGATCGGCGATGGCTAGAAGGCCGGTGACGCCGAACACCGCCCGAACAAGGAGAGGGACCGACTTCGGCGGAAGTCGTGACAACAATGAAAATGTGTGACATTATAAGGTAAGCTATGGTTTGTTCTTGATCCTATTGTTTCATCATCTTGGTGAACAACAAAAAATGACCAATTCTAGTTGCTCATTACATGTATCTATCCTTATACAAAGCCAACAGTATGTCATTCTAGTGTATTTGATCAATCAGTTACAGGATATGACCCATCTCTGAGTCATGTCCAATTCTTAACGTCCAGATAACCTCTGACCTCTAGGCCCTACCCTGACCATACCCTCTTACTGTCAGCATCACGTGTGTCAGGGAGAAGGTACCATCATCAGGGGAGAGGGGTCCTTTGAGGCTGAACGATTTTTGAGGCTGAACGGCAGGATGACCGTGGTCACCTGGGGGCAACTGTCCGTCAACAGGCAGTCGAGGACACAGGCGGCATGGCAATGGCCACCGCTGGGATAGGCCTCTGTTTGGATCTGTCTAGACCGGACCATTTGTAGTTGGGTGATGTTGGAGTTGCCAAGGATGAGGACGGGTCGCGTCGGGTTGACTCTCCACTCGGGTTTGTAGCATTGACCTATGCCCTCCTACTATCCATCTTCTCTTCTGTTGTGGCATATCATACAAAGGGAGTAAGTACAGTCTTCTCTGAACCAAATTTGAAAAAGGCGCTTTTAGATAGAAAATGGACAGAAAATGAAATCAGCAATTAAATAACACATGTGTTACATTAAAGGTGGCAGGGAACTGTAGATGTAGAAATTGAACTATTGAAGGCAGAGACAACCAGGGGTTGGAACAAAAATTATTTTCCAGTCGTTATTATCCAAACTCCTATTTATTTACTTCCATTCCCGCATAATAAAGTTCTGAACTGGTTCGAACCCCAAAATAGTAACGGTTCATATATTTCCTTTCATAAATGTTTATCTTGTGAAATCAACATGGATTTTACATTTAGCTCATAAATGAGCTCCACCAATTAATGTGGATAGGAGCAGCTTGCTATGGCACAGGTAAGCTAGTTGTTTACATGTTTGATGGACAGATAAGTGCTGGTGTGAGAAGCGATTGAAATTTCACAGGTGGTGAGAGAGCCAGAGAAAGGGATGCTCATGGAGGAGGCTTGGTTTGCAGCGCTGAGCATTTTGACGTGTTTAGGCTATTACTAGCACATCCTCTTTTGAGGATGCACATTAGATCCTAAGATGTTCTACATAATGTTACATTTTAAGAATAAAACATATTAAAGCTACCTATTTAGTGCTTTAGCGATGAGGTACTGTAGTATGTGTGCCTGCCTGTGTGTGTGAAAGAGAGAGAGGTGTGTGGGTGTGTGTTTGTGTGTGTGTGTGTGTGTGTGTGTGTGTGTGTGTGTGTGTGAATAGGCCTCTCTCTCCCCTCCACCCCTCCCCCTCTCCTTGTCTCTGGCAGGTTGCAGCAGCCCCTATCGAGTCGAGCCGGCTGGTCATTGTCCACGCAACACCGCAGAGAGGCTTGTGCATTGCACCACTTGGAGACAGATATACACACAGAGCCATCTCTCTCCTCCTCCTCTCTCACATTCTTGCCTCTCCTCCATCCGGCAGCATCCTACTCTCGCCTCCACCTCCAGCAACCATGGCCAGCACCGTATCAGGTAAAACATCCAACATTTTGTTAGCAACTATCTGTTATAAAATGGGGGTGGACATGTATTTATCAGATGAAATCCTTCTGTTGTATGATTTTAGACAGAATATCTAGATGTTATTGAAGATGCGTTGCTGGGTGGGGAGCATTTTGGTATGAACTGAGATGTGTTGCTCATATAGATGGTTTATTTTCCATGTAAAATAGATCTCTGAGAGCATTATTTATTTGACCTAATGTCTGGCCACATCAAATTTGTCCATTTATGAATGGAAGAGGATCTAGGAATCACATTTGTTTCATTTGAATGCTTATAAAGGTCATATGTACAAACTGAGGGTTGCATTTGTTATATCCGTCTAAAATGACCAACCATGCTGTGTATCATGTTCCTAAAGAACTGGATTATTTCATGGGATCAGATCATTTCCATTGCTGATTGGAGATCTCAGGGATTTTCCTCAGTCGTGCCAAGAGCTGCGATCTTAAATGGCACATTATTCCCTATATAATGGACTATCTTTGACCAGGGCCCATAGGGATCTAGTCGCAAGAAGTGCACGATATAGGGAATAGGGTGCATTTTGTGACACAACCAAGGTGTGACTGCTGATAAAATGGCTGCTTGATGATGCAGACCTGAAGCAATGAAAAGGGCTTGGGCTCATTGGGCTTGCAATGCGGGAAGCTATAGGTCCCATACAGTTTATTCCATATTAATCACCAAGGGTTTAAACCTCTGACAAACCTATGATACATTACACTATTTGATACAATATATTGTATAGAATGTATAAGAATATGACTCAATAAAATATGATATAGGACAGTATAACAGCTCCACCATTTAGGCCTGCTTATTTGATTCTAGAACTGTTCAGAGATCACCGACAGCTATAGGATCATGTCAGCATCATCAGCCACGCAGCCAGCTAAAAGGCAGGCAGTTTGTGATGAACATCAATACTCATTTCACATCTTTTCCATCAAAGAATAACTGTTCTTAGCGCAGGTATTACTGTTTGAGTATATATGCAGCATGGAATAAGTATTCAACGTGTTATGGTGCTGTAGATTATCATCCTGTTGTGTCATATCAAAAGCTAAGCGCCGTAACTGTACAGTTACTGCAGTGTCAAAATAATGTGTAAAGAATCAGTAGCATACATCAGATTATCCTGTCAGTCAATCCTTTCTTTTGTGGAAGTGAACTGTAGATCTCTCTGAAGAGCTGATCTTCAGTAGGGATGAGCTAATCCAATCTTAAACCCCCTCTAGATCAGTGATCTTTTATCTAACCCCATGGTACATTTATTTTTAAGTGCGGTACACCAGACTTAACATGTTTGACATTAGAGAATGTTCCAATAAAGAAGATCCTCTCAGTTCTATTAGATAGATAGCTTTGAATCCACAATATGGCAAAGGTTGAAAAGCCATAAAACATACGTTCTCAACAGCATGTTATGGTCAATAATATCAAAGGCTGCAGTGAAATCTATCATTACAGCTCACACAATCTTCTTATTATCAATTTCTTTCAACCAATCATCAGTCATTTGTGTCAGTGCAGTACACGTGTGCCCTTCTCTATAAGAATGTTGAAAGTCTATTGATAATATGTTTACAGAGAAATTGCATGGTATTTGGTCAAACACATTTTTTCCCAACAGGTTTGCTAAGAGCTGGCAGCAAGCTAAAAGCTCTGCAGTTAGAACCAGTAAAGGCCACTTTACCACTCTTGGGTGGTGGAATGACTTTGGCTCCCATCCAGACCTGAGGAGAAAGACTTCCCTCTAGGCTCAGATTAAAGATATGCAGATAGGAGTGGCTGTAGAATCAGCTACCATCCTTAGTAGCTTTCCATTTAAGTTGTCAATGCCAGAAGGTTTGTCATTATTGATCGATAACAATAGTTTTTCCTTACAAATGTCAAACCTACAATGCTTTTCTGTCATTATTTGCTTTTATGCATGAGTACAATGGCTCACTGGTTATTGTTGGCATTTGTTGGCATGGTATCATGTAATATCTTATGTTTCACCGAGTCGTGGCTGAATGACGACATGAATAACATACACTCTAACGGCACGATAGAACAGCTGCTTCTGGTAAGACAAGGGGTGAAGGTCTCTGTGTATTTGTAAACAACAGCTGGTGCACGATATCTAAGGAAGTCTCGAGGTTTTGCTCGCCTGAGGTAGAGGAACTCATGATAAGCTGTAGACCACACTATCTACCTAGACTGATTTCATCTGTATTTTTCGTAGCTGTCTACATACCACCACAGACTGATGCTGGCACTAAGACCGCACTCAATGAGCTGTATTCCGCCATAAGCAAACAGGAAAACGCTTACCCAGAGGCGGCGCTCCTAGTGGCCGGGGACTTTAATGCAGGGAAGCTTAAATCCGTCTAACCAAATTTCTATCAGCATGTTAAATGTGCAACCAGAGAGAAAAAAAACTCTTGGCCACCTCTACTCCACACACAGAGACACATACAAAACTCTCCCTCGCCCTCAATTTGGCAAATCTGACCATAATTCTGTTCTACTTACAAGCAAAAATTAAAGTAGGAAGCACCAGTGTCTCGGTCAATAAAAAGTGGTCAGATGAAGCAGATGCTAAACTACAGGACTGTTTTGCTAGCACAGATTGGAATATGTTCTGTGACTCTTCCGATGACATTGAGGAATACACCACATCAGTCATTGGCTTCATCAATAAGTGCATCGATGATGTCGTCCCCACAGTGACTGTACATACGTACCCCAACCAGAAGCCATGGATTATCGGCAACATCCGCATTGAGCTGAAGAGTGAGCTGCAGCTTTCAAGGAACGGGACTCTAATCTGGAAGCTTATAAGAAATCCCGCTATGCCCTCAGATGAACCATCAAACAGGCAAAGCGTCAATACGGGACTAAGATCGAATCGAACCTAACCGGCTCCGACGCTCGTTGGATGTGGCAGGGCTTGCAAACTATTACAGACTACAAAGGGAAGCACAGCCGAGAGCTGCCTAGTGACACGAGCCTACCAGACAAGCTAAATAACGTATATGTTCGCTTAGAGGCAAGTAACACTGAAACATGCATGCAATCAGCTGTTCCGGACAACTGTGTGATCACGCTCTCTTCAGCCGATGTGAATAAGACCTTTAAACAACAGGACTGATAACCAGGATGTGTACTCTGAGCACATTTTCAACTTCTCCCTGTCTGAGTCTGTAATACCAATGTTTCAAGCAGACCACCATAGTCCCTGTGCCCAAGAACACTAAGGTAACCTGCCTAAATGACTCCCGACCGGTAGCACTCACATCTGTAGCCATGAAGTGCTTTGAAAGGCTGGTCATGGCTCATATCAACACCATTTTCCCTGAATCCCTAGACCAACTCCAATTTGCATACAACTCCAACAGACCCACATATGATGCAATCTCTATTGCACTCCACACTGCCCTTTCACAACTGGAGAAAAGGAACACCTATGTGAGAATGCTATTCATTGACTACAACTCAGCATTCAACACAGTGCCCTCAAAGCTCATCACTAAGCTAAGGACCCTGGGACTAAACACCTCCCTCTGCAACTGGATCCTGGACTTCCTGACAGGGCGCCCCCAGGGGGTAAGGGTAGGTAACAACACATCCGCCACACTGATCCTCAACATGGGGGCCTCTCAGGGGTGCGTGCTCAGTCTGCTCCTGTACTCCCTGTTCACTCATGACTGCACGGCCAGGCACGACTTGCAGATGTCACAACAGTGCTAGCATGATCACCAACAATGACGAGACAGCCTATAGGAGGGAGGAGGTTCACCAACAACGACGAGACAGCCTATAGGGAAGAGGTGTTACATCTGCTCCTGCCACACCCTCCACTTCTCATCCTGGACCACCCTAACCTGCCACCACTCTCCCAGTGCTCTCTCTCCTTCTCTTTCTGTGTGTGTATGTGATTGTGTGAGTGGAGAAAGGTGTGCTGGAAGCAGAGCAGATTCCCACCAGCTGGAACCTGTTCCATAATCAAGAACCCTACAAATACTCAGCCCTGCCACTTCCACTCTGCCAGATTGCAGCCTCTACTCAGTCAGTCTGCATTTCTAGCTGTTTGTTCCTGCAAAAATGTAGTTATCCTGGTGTGCCTGTTTTCCCAAGCCTCACGCTGCTTTTTCTCTCTGCTACAGTCCCGTCTGCTCTAACTCTGGTACCTGTCTCCAGTCCCTCGTGTCCTCAGTCCTGCTTCTTTGCCCTGGATCCCCGCTCTACTACTTCATTGGATTCCGCTCCAGACCTGCTTACCCGGCTCCTAATCTCCTTAACCCCAACCTCAGCCTAAATCCGGATTCCATACTACCCGCCCGAGATTCCCCTAGACTGCACCCCTCTTCCGCTTTTCAATAAATACATTGGTTACCTATTCTTGTCTCCTCGTCTGAGTCTGCATTTGGGTTCACCTGCACCACCCGCGTAACAGGAGGTCAGAGACCTGACCGCGTGGTGCAAGGACAACAACCTCTCCCTCAAGGTAATCAAGACAAAGGAGATGATTGTGGACTACAGGAACAGGAGGACTGAGCACGCCCCAATTCTCATTGGCGGGGCTGCAGTGGAGCAGGTTGAGAGCTTCAATTTCCTTGTCGTCCACATCACCAACAAGCTAACATGGTCCAAGCACACCAAGACAGTCATGAAGAGGGCAAGACAAAACCAATTCCCCCTCAGGAAGGTTCTACAGCTGCACCATCAAGAGCATCCTGACTGGTTGCATCACTGCCTGGTATGGCAACTGCTCGTCCCAGTACTTCACCGGAGCCAAGCTTCCTGCCATCCAGGACCTCTATAACAGCCATTGTCAGAGTAAGGCCCTAAAAATGGTCAAAGAGTCCAGCCACCCTAGTCATAGACTGTTCTCTCTGCTACCACACGGCAAGCGGTGCCAGAGCGCCAAGTCTAGGTCTAACAGGCTCCTGAACATCTAGTCAAATGGCTACCCAGACTATTTGTATTGCCCCACTTCCTCTTCTACGCTGCTGCTACTGTCTGTTATTATCTATGCATATTAAAATTAATAATTCTACCTACATGTACATATTACCTCAATTACCTTGACTAACCTGTACCTCCTGTATATATACAGTTGAAGTCAGAAGTTTACATACACTTAGGTGTATTAAACTCGTTTTTCAACCACTCCACAATTCTTTTATTAAAAAACTATAGTTTTGGCATGTCGGTTAGGACATCTACTTTATGCATGACACAAGTAATTTTTCAAACAATTGTTTACAGACAGATTTTTTCACAATGAATTAACTGTATCACAATTCCAGTGGGTCAGAAGTTTACAAACATTAACTTGAATGTGACTTTAAACAGCTTGGAAAATTCCAGAAAATGATGGCTTTAGAAGCTGTTCTGTCTCCTATAGATGAACATACTTTGGTGGCGAAAAGTGCAAATCAATCCCAGAACAACAGCAAAGGACCTTGTGAAGATGCTGGAGGAAACAGGTACAAAAGTATCTATATCCACAGTAAAACTAGTCCTATATAAATAAACCTGAAATGCCGCTCAGCAAGGAAGAAGCCACTGCTCCAAATCCGCCATAAAAAAGCCAGACTACAGTTTGCAACTGCACATGGGGACAAAGATCGTACTTTTTGGAGAAATGTCCTCTGGTCTGATGAAACAAAAAAAACTGTTTGGCCATAATGACCATCGTTATGTTTGGAGGAAAAAGGGGAGGCTTGCCAGCCAAAGAACACCATCCCATCCTTGAAGCACGGGGGTGGCAGCATCATGTTGTGGGGGTGCTTTGCTGCAGGAGAGATTGGTGCACTTCACAAAATAGATGGCATCATGAGCAAGGAAATGTCTGTGGATATATTGAAGCAACATCTCAAGACATCAGTCAGGAAGTTAAAGCTTGGTTGCAAATGGGTCTTCCAAATGGACAATGACCCCATGCATACTTCCAAAGTTGTGGAAAAATGGCTTATGGACAATACAGTCAAGGTATTGGAGTGGCCATGACAAAGCCCTGACCTCAATCCTATAGAAAATGTGTTGGCAGAACTAAAAAAACGTGTGCAAGCAAGGAGGCCTACAAACCTGACTCAGCTACACCAGCTCTGTTAAGACGAATGGGCCAAAATTCACCCAACTTATTGTGGGAAGCTTGTGAAATGCTACCCAAAACATTTGACCGAAGTTAAACAATTTAAAGGCAATACTACCAAATACTAATTGAGTGTATGTAAACTTCTGACCCACTGGGAATGTGATGAAAGAAATAAAAGCTGAAATAAATCATTCTCTCTACTGTTATACTGACATTTCACATTCTTAAAATAAAGTGCTGATCCTAACTGATCTAAAACAGGACATTTTTACTTTGATTAAATGTCAGGACCTCTACACCAGGAGGTGTCAGAGGAAGGCCCTAAAAATTGTCAAAGACCCCAGCCACCCCAGTCATAGACTGTTCTCTCTACTACCACATGGCAAGCGGTCCCGGAGTGCCAAGTTTAGGAATAAAAGGCTTCTCAACAGTTTTTACCCCCAAGCCATAAGACTCCAGAACAGGTAATCAAATGGCTACCAGGACTATTTGCATTGTGTGCCTCCCCACCCAACCCCTCTTTTACGCTGCTGCTACTGTCTGTTTATCAAATATGCATAGTCACTTTAACTATACATTCATGTACATACTACCTCATTTGGCCCGACCAACCAGTGCCCCCGCACATTGGCTAACCGGGCTATCTGTATTGTGTCCCGCCACCTACCACCCACCAACCCCTCTTTTACGCTACTGCTACTCTCTGTTTATCATATGTGTAATCACTTTAAACATATCTACATGTACATACTACCTCAATCAGCCCGACTAACCGGTGCCTGTATAAAGTCTCGCTACTGTTATTTTTCACTGTCTTTTTACTGTTGTTTTAATTTCTTTACTTACCTTTTGCTCACCTAATACCTTTTTTGCACTGTTGGTTAGAGTCTGTAAGTAAGCATTTCACTCTAAGGTGAAATGTTGTATTCGGCGCACGTGACAAATACACTTTGATTTGATTCATCTTTGCGAAACTGTTTCAGTTCTTTAATATTCTTAAGATGTCTGGTGTGAGCCTCTCTCGAGGTCATGCCACAGCATTTTAAATCAGGTTGAGGTCAGGACTCTGACTGGGCCACTCCAGAAGGCGTATTTTCTTCTGTTGAAACCATTCTGTTGTTGATTTACATCTGTGTTTTGGGTCATTGTCCTGTTGCATCCCCCAACTTCAATTAGCAGACAGATAGCCTTACATTCTCCTGCAAAATGTCTTGATAAACTTGGGAATTCATTTCTCCGTCAATAATAGCAAGCTGTCCAGACCCTGAGGCAGCAAAGCAGCCCCAAACCATGATGCTCCCTCCACCATACTTTACAGTTGGGAAAAGTGTTTGTTGTTGGTGTACTGTGTCTTTTTTCCTCCACACATAGTGTTGTGTGCTCCTTCCAAACAACTCAACTTTAGTTTAATCTGTCCACAGAATATTTTGCCGGAAGCGCTGTGGAACATCCAGGTGCTTTTTGGACAGCAGTGGCTTCTTCCGTGGTGTCCTCCCATGAACACCATTCTTGTTTAGTGTTTAACATATTGTGGACTCGTCAACAGAGATGTTAGCATGTTCCAGAGATTTATGTAAGTCTTTAGCTGACACTAGGATTCTTATTAACCTCATCGAGCATTCTGTGCTGTGCTCTTGCAGTCATCTTTGCAGGATGACCACTCCTAGGGAGAGTAGCAACAGTGCTGAACTTTCTCCATTTATAGACAATTTGTCTTACTGTGGACTGATGAACATCAAGACTTTTAGAGATACATTTGTAACCCTTTCCAGCTTAAAGCAAGTCAATAATTCTTCATCTTAGGTCTTCTGAGATCTCTTTCGTTCGAGGCATGGTTCACATCAGGCAATGCTTCTTGTGAATAGTAAACTCAAATTGTGTGTGTGTTTTTATAGGACAAGGCAGCTCTAACAAACATCTCTAATCTTGTCTGTTGCATTTGGGGTAAACTTTGAATATTGAGATATTAAAGAGATGATAGATCAGACTAATAGTATATAAAGGAGGGAGAAGTTAATGGTTCTCTGTAGCAAGACAACTAAGCTTGGAATGTGTTGAGTGCAGGGAAAACAATTGCATGTGACAGTACTGATAAGGGGAGAAACCGTCGAAGGCTCATATCACCTAGTTCCCTGTTTAGCAAGAAGGATGCGATGTTTAGAGATAAGGAGGAGACTTACCACCATGAGGGAAGCCATTTTCTTTGTTGTTACGTCCCTTGGGAAGAATTAAACTTGGTTAAGCTTCTCTAGTGTCTGTGAGTTATTTACTCTGTAAAATAAGAACCTAACATGTCTCATTGATTGGACTCCAGGTTTGCTGACTCCTGACTCCAATTAGCTTTTTGGAAAAGGCATTAGCCTTGGGGTTCACATACTTTTTCCAACCTACACTGGGAATGTTTAAGTGATGTATTCAATATAGACAAGAAAAATACAATATTTTGTGTGTTTTTAGTTTAAGCACACTGTGTTCATCTATTGTTGTGATTTAAGATGAAGAGCAGATCAAAAATGTCTGACTAATTTATGCAGAAATCCAGGTAATTGCAAAGGGTTCACATACTTTTTCTTTCTACTGTAGAACATAGCCGCAGGGTGTTCTGGTTATGACTGCTGTTTCAGACATGCTCCCTGGCTCTAGCTGATAGAAGACTCATTCTCTGCCAAGCAGACAGCGATATCACCTTGGCAACACACAGTTTCTAGGAGCAATCAACTCACACAGACACACACCAGCTACCCTCCCACCCTCTCTCTGTCTCTCCCACTCCATGCACACATGCAAGCACACTCACTGACACCCACAGACACACACAAACCCTGTAGGCCATTAATTTCACTACACACAGAGCGTGCACGCTAGGACACAATCCCTTCATTGTGGTGCTTGACTAAGTTGGTTGCCGCTTTGACATCGTGCCAACTTCTAAACGTATAATCTTTGTCTAAAATCGTCCCACCGGGCCATTATTTTACATAGTGTGCACTCACATGCAAACAAACACACAAATAAACAAACCTTCCGTCCCTGAGCTGCTCAACTGAGTAGCCCTGCTGCAGTGGGTGGAGAGAAGGGGAGAGTTGGGTCTGCACTCAGTCTGACCCATGAACTGTGTCGCCAGGGAAACAGTGCCTGTGTTTGCGATTGTCTGATTACACCGGTATCTATTAAATTACCTTGAGTGTCTGGGAGAATTTATGAACATGCTGTGGGTAGATATTTCCAGTAGTCACAGATCTTGGATCAGTGTACCCAAATCCTAACACGCTACTTCACTGGATTCCGCTCCAGACCTGCTTACCCGGTTCCTAATCTTCTTGCCCCCAGCCTCAGCCTTAGTCCGGATTCCATACTACCCGCCCGAGATCCCCCTGGACTGCACCCCATCTCCTCTCCCGCTTTTCAATAAATACATTGGTTAGCTATCCTTGTCTCCTCGTCTGAGTCTACATTTGGGTTCACCTGCACCGCCCCGCGTAACAGGAGGTCCGAGACCTGACTGTGTGGTGCAAGGACAGCAACCGCTCCTTTAACGTGATCAAGACAAAGGAGATGATTGTGGACTACAGGAAAAGGAGGACCGAGCACACCCCAATTTCCCTCGACGGGGCTGCTGTGGAGCAGGTTGAGAGCTTCAAGTTCCTTGTCGTCCACATCACCAACAAACTAACATGGCCCAAGCACACCAAGACAGTCGTGAAGAGGGCACGACAAAACCTATTACCCCTCAGGAGACTGAAGAGATTTGGCATGGGTCCTCAGATCCTCAAAAGATTTTACAGCTGTACCATCGAGAGCATCCTGACAGGTTGCATCACTGCCTGGTATGGCATCTGCTCGTGCTCTGAGTCTTTGACTTACAAATGGTCAAAGACTCCAGCCACCCTAGTCATAGACTGTTCTCTCTGCTACCGCACGGCAAGCGGTACCGGAGCGCCAAATCTAGGTCCAAGAATCTTCTAAACAGCTTTTACCCCCAGGCCATAAGACTCCTGAACATCTAATCAAATGGCTACCCAGACTATTATCATTGCTCCCTCCCTCTTCTACGGTTCTACTCTCTGTTATTATCTATGCATAGTCACTTTAATAACTCTACCTACATGTACATATTACCTCAATCACCTTGACTAACCGGTAACCCCTGTATATATAGCCTCGCTATTGTTATTTTACTGCTGCTCATTAATTATTTGTTACTTTTATTTCTGACTTTTTTTTGGTATTTTCTTACAACTGCATTGTTGGTTAAGGGCTTGTAAGTAAGCATTTCACTGTAAGGTCTACATCTGTTGTATTCGGTGCATGTGACACTTTTGATTTGATTTGATTTCCTGCCTAAGTTTGCCCACTTTGCTGATTGAGTAATCATTCAAATAATTAGCAACATCAAATGTTTTTGTGATGAATAAGCCATCTGATTCGATGAAAGATGGCGTTGCATTTGCATTTCGGCCCATCATTTAATTTAAAGTACTCCAAAGATCACCCCCCCCCATCTCTTTCAACCATAGAGTTTTTAAATTCCACATCAATCCATGGGGCCTTAACTGTTTTAAAAGTCAGCTTCTTAACAGGTGCACATTTGTCAATAATTGAAAGAAGCAATTTCATAAAAATCACTACAGAACTAAATCAAGTATATACACTACCAAAAGTTTGGGGTCACTTAGAAATGTCCTTGTTTTTGAAAGAAAAGCACATTTTTCGTCCATTAAAATAACATCAAATTGATCAGAAATGCAGTGTAGGCACTGTTAATGAATGTAAATGACTATTGTAGCTGGAAACGGCAGATTTTTTAATGGAATATCGACATAGGCGTTTCAGCACACAGACCCTCGTTACACGTCAGTGAAGATCTCTCTTAATTTTATAAGGACACAGAACGTCATTTCTAGGAAGGAGTTCAAACCCCTGTTGACAAAGATCTTGTGACACTGAAAGATGCTGCTAAAGAGAGGAATGAACTTGATGAACTCAGCCAAGTCAGTCGTGTTGAGGCCATCCTTGCTACTGGCACGTGTGCTGCCGTGCAGGCCCTGCCGCAGCATTTTTTGTCTCCTCACAAGTGTTGGTTCACAGGGCACAATCCAACCGAACCTGAAAGTGGTAGCTCTGTGACGTGTCGAATCATTATCACTGACGCTACGTAAATATTACATGAGCCAAAGCACAGTGAGGAGTCAAGAGGAAGGAAGTTTGCCGCATGCAATTGTAACTTTAATGTCATCCAACTTCTAGCCATTGTGCCTGTTTCTGCCTCGGACAACTCCTTCATTTGCATAAAAACAAAAGGCAGTTGGCCAAAACTGGGACAGGAACAACTTCCACTATGTTCATCGTTGGCTTAGTTGAAAATCTTTTTTTCAGTATTAACCAGTTCCGTTTTTACTCAACCGTCAGCTAGGGTTCAATACCGGTGACCGGTATTCCGGGACTTTCCGACCAAGCTCCTTCCTGTTTCCTGAGAATAATAATGACGGGTCCTGTGGACCAATATTATAAAATGTTTATGCCACACTAATGCAAAAATAAAAATATGGACGTGTGAATTGCTGCATGAGCCGGACATATCAAACTCTCTGGCTTCATTCATACATTAGACCAGTCATCACAACACTAACCCTACCATATTTAGCCTACTGAACATAAAGTCCCCAATAGAAAACATCACTTAATTGCATCACTTCTGTAAATTGCATTGCTGACTAGCATGTGTAGGCTACATGCAAGGAAATCTCCATCTCACATTCACAAATCTCCAAACTAGCATCGTGACACTGGCACAGGCTCATAATACAAACTGCAGCTAATCACTGTTAACAAAACGGCTGATACCTTGTGTCCACAAATGAGCTCTTGGAAATAGACATTTGCAACATTGTTCCATGATGTTACAATAACACAAGTGAGTGTGCGGGCTTGACTAGTTAGATTTGCCAGAATTTGATCAACCGCGGCGCCATCCAATCTCCGCTACTGCTACACTACATGACCAAAAGTATGTGGACACCTGGTCGTCAAACATCTCATTCCAAAATTATGGGCATTAATATGGAGTTGGTCACCCCTTTGTTGCTATAACTAGATGTTGGGAAATTGCTGAGGGATTTGCTTCCATTCAGCCTCAAGAGCAATAGTGTGGTTGGGCACTGATGTTCCTCCATGCTTCACGGTGGTAACCACACGCACATGCGGAGATCACCCGTTCACCTGCGTCTCACAAAGGCATGGCGGTTGGAAACACAAATCTCAAATTTGGACTAATCAGACCAAAGGGCAGATTTCCACCAGTCTAATGTCCATTTCTCATGGTTCTTGGCCCAAGCAAGTCTCTTCTTCTTATTGGTGTCCTTTAGTAGTGGTTTCTTTGCAGAAATTCGACCATGAAGGCCTGATTCACAGCAGTGTCCTCTGAACAGTTGATGTTGAGATGTGTCTGTTACTTGAACCCTGTGAAGCATTTATTTGGGTTGAAATCTGAGGTGTATTTAACTCTAAAGAACTTATCCTCTGCAGCAGAGGTAACTCTGGGTCTTCTTTCCTGTGATGTTCCTCATGAGAGCCAGCTTCACAACAGTGCTTGATTGTTTTTGCGGCTGCACTTGAAGAAAGAAAGTTATTGAAATGTTCCATCTTAAAGTAATGATGGACTGTCGTTTCTCTTGGTTTATTTGAACTGTTCCTGCTATAATATTGACTTGGTCTTTTACCAAATAGCGCTATCTTCTGTATACCACCCCTACCTTGTCACAACACATTTGTTTAACACTTTTTTGGTTACTACATGATTCCATATGTGTTATTTCACAGTTTTGATGTCTTCCCTATTATTTTTCAATGTAGAGAATAGTCAAAATAAAGAAAAACCCTTGAATGAGTAGGTGTGTCCAAACGTTTTACTATTTTCTACATTGAAGAATAATATATATGTATCTACATATGTTAATATATACTGTATATAAAAAAGTGTATATATATTTTTTTCCTGCCTCTGGGGCCCATGGGCCTGGCCCCAGGGGCTTCACCCCCGGTAAACCCCTGCGCTTAATCCGGCCATGCCGTCATATTGAACCCTAACACATACACACTCTTGGACACACAATTATCTGCAACACACACCGTACAGTGCCTGTGGATAAGCTACAGTATGGACATGTAACCCACCATATACACACACACTGCACAGTCCTAGTGAGTGGGTGAAGTGAAAACCAGAGATAAATGTCTACATATGAATAATTGATCATTCTCTCAATGTTACTGGCGACGGGATTAAACCCCCCAAAATATTCATGCCATTCGTCCTGTCATACAGTCATTTGCTATGAGCAATATACAATACAACCCAAATTCAACCTTTTCGCATTAGACCTTTCGTGCATACATTATCTAATCATATGATGATATCAGCTCTGTTTAGTGAATACAAAATGGCTCTGTCATTCACAATAAATGCCAGATGCCAATTTAAAAGTGGATTCAAGGATAACTGTGGATATCTCTTCTCACTCTGTCTTCTCCTCTCCCTCTTTTCCAGCCTACTCAGACAAGATCAAAGAGATGTCCATGCTGTCTCTGATCTGCTCCTGCTTCCACTCACAACCACATCCCAACAGCCTCTACCAATATGGAGGTTAGTGATGAAGAGCTCTATGCGTTTGCCTGTGTCCCATAGAGATCATATAATTATGCTCAGAATGTAATTCTATGGTTTGTCTATCCATCCACCTTTGCTTTTTGTTTCTCTTTCTCTCTCTCTCTCTCTCTCTCTCTCTCTCTCTCTCTCTCTCTCTCTCTCTCTGTCTGTCCAACATCCCCCTCTCTGTCTGTCTATCAATCTTTCTGTCTGTCCATCCTACCCATCTCTGTCCATCTTTGTCTGTACGTCCATCCTACCCCTGTCTGTCTGTCTGTCTGTCTGTCTCTGTCTGTCTGTCTGTCTGTCTGTCTGTCTGTCTGTCTGTCTGTCTTTTGATGTAGAAATTCTAATCAATAATGAGGACAGACAAGGTCGAAAGGAAAGCATGGAGTAATTACTTCTATAATAATGAGGCTGGTCAGCTCAACACTCCCAAGAGTTGTGTCGAGTAGCTCTGACATACGAAGAATACAAATATATTTTGAGGCAAAGATACGCCCTCGCAGTCAAACAACAGATGTATGGAATCGGTCACCAGGTGAAAGTTGATATATGAGAAAGGAGTATCCCGCAGCCAGACAGCATTTGCTATGAAGACTGTTCCTATTGTTCCGAGTTTGGCCCCTAAGACGAGGCTCTGATCTCGTCCCTGGTACTTCATAACACTGAAACACCAACTCATTCTATGGCATAAATCAATTGTCAACTCCAGATACTCCCATCCCAAGTAAAACCCCTTCTTGGGGGTAGTGAGCCTCTAGGTCATACACTATCCCAGGATAGGTGCAACATCAGAGATGACATAAAAATGGTTCCAGACACTACCGCACACATCTTGTCTCAGAACGTATCTCCCCCAAGGCCAAAAGAGGTGAGTGACTGGGCACAGACATTGTGGAGACAAGTAATTGGTTCCCCATTAATCACGCCATCTCTTCACATGGTTTAAAATAGGTAAAGACACATTCACATATGAAGACAATGTATCCTTCTGTCCTCTTCTCTTTCTGATATTATGTATAGCAACAGGGACATGTGATAGACAAGCCTGACTTCTCCCATTTCTGGGCCCCAGGTGACTGAGCCCCAGCTGAGGGAGGAAGTGCAACTGTTAACACCAGAGTCTGAAGAGACACATTCTAATTACACAAGTTCAACTGTTCAATCATATAAGCATATTATGCAGATAAGACATCTTAATTATCTATGTTACCTAACTAATTCTGATTCTTCCGCCACACTTTCTGTCTGTCTGTCCATCCTACCCCTCTCTGTCAGTCCAACCTACCTCTGTCTCTGTCTGTCTGTCTGTCTGTCTGTCTGTCTGTCTGTCTGTCTGTCTGTCTGTCTGTCTGCACGCACAGCCTTACTGCCCTAATACCTGTTGTCCTCCACAGACATGGAAGTGAAGTCCCTAAACAAGCGGGCATCCGGCCAGGCCTTCGAGGTCATCCTGAAGGCCCCCGCTGACCTCTCTCCTGACAGGCCCCAGCCGCTGTTCTCTCCCCCTAAGAAGGACCTCTCTCTGGAGGAGCTCCAGAAGAGGCTAGAGGCTGCGGAGGAGAGGAGGAAGGTAAACAGAGAGCATGACAGAGAATGGGTCTGCAATATATTTTTCACCCCTCAATTCTAATCACGCTTCCTCTCACTCTCCCCAATCTTTTTCACCATCTATCCCTCTTCCACACTCCCCTCTCTCTGTTTATCCCTCTTTACCATCTCTCTCACTCTTCTCTCTCTGCAGTCTCAGGAGGCCCTGCTCCTGAAGCAGCTGGCTGAGAAGCGGGAGCATGAGCGAGAGGTGCTCCACAAGGCCCTGGAGGAGAACAACAACTTCAGCAAGATGGCAGAGGAGAAACTCAACTACAAGATGGAGGTCAACAAAGAGAACCGCGAGGCCCACCTGAATGCGCTCAAGCAGAGGCTCCGTGAGAAGGTAAATCGCCCACTGACTGTCATTCGAAGCTATGGCCTAGTCTAGAGAAATGAAAGACGTGGAGCATTATGTGGGTACCGAGTAGCGAGTAGAGTATCAAAGGCAGCGTTGGAGGTGCTCTTTGGTTTTAGGGGGCTACTGTAATAGTTAAAACAAGGAGGACCATGGCCGTAGACATATGCGTTGTGAATACCTACTGGAAGAGTGAGGATGACCTAGCCTGTGTGACAACAGGACGAAACGCAATATAATTAATTTATTAGCCTGAATGCCAGTCTGTAAGTAGATACCATTCTGTAACATCCTTGGCAAGCCAACAATTTAGCATTGCTAAGTGCAGAAACAATCAGATTTCTTCACTCTTGTTGGATGGCAGTTGAGGTTGAAACATGAAGAAGAGGAACAAGAATAGAGGAAGGTCTTGGACCATGTCTCGTCCTTCTGAAGAACAATTCTACGAGGTTATGGTTCTATCTATCTGTGCTCATATATCTAGGCTATCTCTCAATCGAATGACATGACAAGCAGAGAGAAACTGTGTCCGCTAATCATAACACAAAGCAAAGTCAATTTATGTGTAAGAGGCTACAACATACAGGGAACAGTGGGAATATCTACATGAACTTGTACTGCGGTATCGTATTGCAATTTTTTTCTAACTTTCAGTTTGTTCTATCACAGGAAATCCATGCCGATGAGGTCCGTAGAAACAAGGAACTCCAAGCTGACCTCTCTGGTTGAAGATATTTTCTAGGGTTTTGTCAAGAGATTCTCGTCTGGTTTTGGTTGGAAAGAAATGCTACTTTTTTAAATCTCGATGTCTGAAAGTCTCTTGCATTGTTCAATATACACTGGTTTCACAAGCTAATAATTCAACAACAATTTACACAGATTGTTTCTCATCTCTCAATTTATTTATTTTAAATAATATTGATAAACATTTGCACCTTTCTTAAGACTGCACCTGTGAGTTCATACAAGGGAACAAAATGAAAACATTTGAAACATTTCTTCTTTATCTTAGGAAACCTACCCCTCTTACCTTTATTTTACATTTAATTTTACATTTAAGTCATTGTGTTTGGTTCTGTCTGGAAAAATAATCAGTAAAATCTTACACTTGTGCAAATGCTTGGTATGTCGGGCCCTCTGTGTGTTAGATCATAATGATGAATTTCCCTTATTGAGCCAAAAACATAGCTCAATAGTTACGTTTAATTCTCATAGGAAGTCATGATTATGCTGCATCTGTACTGTGAACAAACCTGTTACACATATTGCCAAAATGTCTTTCTCTTGAAAAATTAGCTTGAGGTCTTTACACAATCCCTCCATCTATCAAGCTAAATTGATTCAAGTGTTGCCCTTGCTTGGACCAAGTGTAAAAGGGTTATCTGATAATATACAATATTCAGCACACTCTATAGGCAAACACTATAACCTGGTCATTCATCATATATAGTCATACCCATTGTCAGTTTGTGCAGCCATCTTCAATCAAGCAAGCCATGTCAATCAAGTGACTGTATAAAATGGAGCACAGTCGTATTTAGGCTTCAGTTCAATAAAGTTCAGTATTCAGTTTGCCGTAAACGTCAGTAAATTAATAAGGTTACGATGCATACGTTTAAACTGCTTTAAGAGTGGGTTTAGGTCTCTTTTAGGTTTAATTTCCGAGTTACTGAAATCTCCCACACAGTCTGTTTATTTCTGAGAATCACTCAATTACATTTAGTAACAAGATGACTCCACTACAGAGTGCCATAGTTTGTTTGCAGTGAGATACAGAGCAATGTGACAGAACTGTCTTAATGCAAATTATATGCAAAGTGTTTATTTGATTTTGTTATTGGATTATGATGTAAACGTTGGCATGTAATGTAGAGGCATCAAATGCTGACACAGCACTGAATGTATTGCCAGACACACTTACCCTTCTAGCAACATATATCTTAATTTGGTCATCCTGTTGTTGCAGGAATTTTCCTGCTTAGCAGGAAATGCGAACTTGTAGTGTATTTAAGGTTTAAAAAGGCTTCCACTTCAAAATGTCAGACTTGATTTACTCTAATGAGTAAATGTAACAAACCCTACAAAAATGTCCATTCATTATAATCGACATAATACTTCACAGCTCTTGTTGCTGCAGGATCATTTTCCTGCTGTAGCAAACTGGCTCAATTTAAGATCCTACATCTGTAGGCAACTCGTGCCTGGTTTCCATATAGCAGTGTTATTGGGGATGAGACTGCTCAGCTTCTGTAGGGTTCTGCTAGGACACAGTCCTTTCATGCAGGTGCTTGACTTGGTTGGTTGTCGCCATGTATTAAGTAACCTTGACATCGTGCCAACTTCTGTTTTTATTCTCTTTGTCTAAGATGAGTCCACCAGGCCACCATGCTTACACAGTACATACACACACACTGTTGGCCATTCATTTAACTTAGATTCATTGCATACAGCGACTCTGTGTGCATAACTCAACAGTATCTCACCTTTAATAAAAGGTTAACGTTGCTGCTGTTGCTGGAATATAAAGTCTGATGAACTATAATAAAGTTGGTGATACCTTATTTTGTCATTTACATTTGTGACCCCTATTAATTAACATATTACAATTTTTACAATAACCACGTTTCCATCCAGCCTTTTTATGCTAGTAAAGTCCATCTCGGGGTAATGAATGTCATGATAGGCCTGATGGAAACATGACATTTGTCGGTAAACTTTCCAAATGTCGACAAAATAAAATCCACTAGTCAAGGTGGTATCTTTTTGTTTCAATAAAATGTATGATGTGCGAAATGGTGGCGGAAACTCATTTATGCGCAAATATTTATATAATAATCATCTCGAAGTCAACTTGGAGTCACGGAATCAAATCAAATCAAAGTTTATTTGTCACGTGCGCTGAATACAACAGGTGTAGACCTTACAGTGAAATGCTTACTTACAGGCTCTAACCAATAGTGCAAGAAAGGTATTAGGTGAACAATAGGTAGGTAAAGAAATAAAACAACAGTAAAAAGACAGGCTATATACAGGCTATAAAAGGCTATAGCGAGGCTATAAAAGTAGTGAGGCTACATACAGACACCGATTAGTCAGGCTGATTGAGGTAGTATGTAGATATGGTTAAAGTGACTATGCATATATGATGAACAGAGAGTAGCAGTAGTGTAAAAGAGGGGTTGGTGGGTGGGACACAATGCAGATAGCCCTGTTAGCCAATGTGCGGGAGCACTGGTTGGTCAGCCCAATTGAGGTATGTACATGAATGTATAGTTAAAGTGACTATGCATATATGATAAAAAGAGAGTAGCAGCAGCGTAAAAAGAGGGGTTGGGGGGGCACACAATGCAAATAGTCTGGGTAGCCATTTGACTACCTGTTCAGGAGTCCTAAGGCTTGGGGGTAAAAACTGTTGAGAAGCCTTTTATTCCTAGACTTGGCACTCCGGTACCGCTTGCCATGCGATAGTAGAGAGAACAGTCTTTGACTGGGGTGGCTGTGGTCTTTGACAATTTTTAGGGCCTTCCTCTGACACCGCCTGTTGTAGAGGTCCTGGATGGCAGACAGCTTAGCCCCAGTGATGTACTGGGCCTTACTGTCAGAGGCCGAGCAATTGCCGTACCAGGCAGGGATGCAACCAGTTAGGATACTCTCAATGTTGCAGCTGTAGAACCTTTTGAGGATCTCAGGACCCATGCCAAATCTTTTTAGTTTCCTGAGGGGGAATAGGCTTTGTCGTGCCCTCTTCACAACTGTCTTGGTGTGTTTGGACCATTCTAGTTTGTTGTTGATGTGGACACCAAGGAACTTGAAGCTCTCAACCTTCTCCACTATAGCCCCATCAATGAGAATGGGGGCGTGCTTGGTCCTCCTTTCCTGTAGTCCACAATAATCTCCTTAGTCTTGGTCACATTGAGGGATATGTTGTTATTCTGGCACCACACGGTCAGGTCTCTGACTTCCTCCCAATAGGCTGTCTCGTCGTTGATCAGGCCTACCACTGTTGTGTCATCTCCAAACTTAATGATGGTGTTGGAGTCATGCCTGGCCATGCAGTCGTGGGTGAACAGAGAGTACAGGAGGGGACTGAGCACGCACCCCTGGGGAGCTCCAGTGTTGAGGATCAGCGTGGCAGATGTGTTGCTACCTACCCTCACCACCTGTGGGCTGCCAGTCAGTAAGTCCAGGATCCAGTTGCAGAGGGAGGTGTTTCGTCCCAGGATCCTTAGCTTAGTGATGATCTTTGAGGGTACTATGGTGTTGAACGCTGAGCTGTAGTCGATGAATAGCATTCTCACAAGCGTTGTTTGGTATGTTGTTTGGTCCTCCCAATACGACTAAGAAATGCATGCCGTTTATTAGGCTACAGATTAAATAAATTATGATGAACTTCACAGGGTGGTGAAAGTGCATGGTGATGAGCTCCTTTCCAATAAGTACAGAGGGTCTTACTCTGGTGACATGATGATCGATGCATGGCTGCCATTTAACAGATAAAAATCATCTTGCTCTTTTGTCCATAATATTTAATCATGTACTGTATGTAGCCTACCTGCACTGTATCTGTGAGATGTTGGCTAGAGCGTACATGCCAAGACCAGAGTGTGCACATTCTATATATGACGCAACATATGTAACAAAAAACGTTTTTTCGTGACAAATCCATCAGTAGAGTTGAAAATGCAATGGAAATACATGGGAATTTTATGACAAAAGTTATTTGTATGTGCACTACATACTCAAATGGCGACGCCTGTACAACACGTGTACAAGCGTGTACAACGCAAGACTTGGCGTCTACCCAGATTTAGCGAATTAGCAGTAATTTACTTAGTTCTTAGTTTACTCACTCAGTACAGCCTGACGCACACTCTATATAGCTGACAAGAACTCCTGGATATTGGAACACAATGCACAAAGAGAGATCTTGACAACTTACAACTTCCACTGGAGATCGGGAAGATGCCCCAGGAGACTGAAACATCGCCGAGAGGAAGTGCCCAGAGGCGGCGTCGGGATTGTAAACAAAGGCGAGGGAAGCGGTGTGGCCTCCGGGCTAGGCAAAAGCTAACCCCACATTGGCTTTCACTACATAGCCTTTTCATCACTAACGTCCGGTCATTGGGGAACAAAATGGACGAAACGCGACTAAGAATCATCTCACGAAAAAGGATTATGGATTGCAGCGTCATGATTTTCACGGAAACGTGGCTAAACAACGGCACACCCGACAACACTATTGGGCTAGAGGAGCGCAATGTCTTCAGGGCTGATCGTACTGCAGAAGACTCTGGTAAGACCAGAGGAGGTAGTCTGTGCATTTATGTAAACAAAGCATGGTGTACAGACAGTAAGATAATCAGGAGTCACTGCTCAACCAATCTGGAGAACCTGATGATTAGGTACAGGCCTTTCTACTTGCCTCGGGAGCTTACATCCATTGTTGTTACTGCAGCCTATGTACCTCCGGATGTTAATGCTAAACTAGCAATGAAAGAACTGCAGGTTGCTATTAGCAAACAGCAAACTGCACATCCTGATAGTGCTTTTATTGTATTAAGGGATTTTAACCACTCAAATCTGAAAACGTTTTTCCCCAAATTCCACCAAAATGTCTCCTGTCCCACTAGAGGAGACAGTACACTAGACCACGTGTATACAAACATTCCTGAGGCTTACAAAGCCATTCCCCTCCCCCACATGGGACAGTCTGATCACCTTTCACTGTTCCTACTCCCCAAGTATTTACCCCTCATTAAACGCGTGAAACCATCAGTGAGGACAGTCAAAGTGTGGTCAGAGGGGTCAGACTCATTACTACAGCACCAGTTTCAACACACAGACTGGAGATTGTTTGCCACTCAGGCCACCCTTTGACTCCCATACGGACATACGAAACATATGCTTCTTCCATTCTGGACTACATCTGCATCAACAATGTCACCAGCCATAAACTAATAAAGACCTTCCCCAGCCAGAAGCCTTGGATGAACAGAAAGGTCTGAATACTGCTAAAGGCACGCGATGCTGCTTTCAGATCCGGCGATGCAGAAGCCTACAGATCATCCATGGCCAACCTAAAAAAGGGAATCAAGATAGCTGAACATGACCACAAACTGTGGATTGAGGAGCACTTCAAAAACAACTCCGACCCTCAACGCATGTGGCAGGGCATCCAAGCCATCACAGACTACAGGCCAAAAAAACCTACCCCAACAGCCAGCGACGTCTCCATCACCGATGAGTTAAACAGGTTCTATGCTCACTTCGAGAGGGACAACAAAGATCCAGCCATCAAATCTGAGCTCCCCCCAGACGACCTCCCCCTCAGACTATCCATCGCAGATGTGCTGTCTGCACTGAGCAGAGTGAATGCACGCAAGGCTGCTGGTCCTGATGGCGTCCCTGGTCGTGTGCTCAGAGCATGTACTGGGCAGCTGGCCGAGGTGACCTAGGGATCAGCCCCTCTCTCTGTAACTGGACTTTGGACTTCCTAACCAACAGACCCCAGTCTGTTAGGTTAGACAACTTCACCTCCTCAACCCTGAACCTGAACAACGGTGTGCCACAGGGCTGCATGCTGAGCCCCCTCCTGTACTCCATCTTCACCCACGACTGCGTTCATGTACACGGTTCCAACATCATCTTCAAGTTCGCAGACGACACCACGGTGGTAGGCCTGATCAGTGACAATGACGAATCAGTCTGATTAAGGACATAATTCAGTTGTACATGTACATGTCTACCTCGGTAACCTCATTACTGCTATCACTGCATTGCAGGTGCATACCTCCTTGCACTTTAAATTTACCTTCATTGCACATTTAGACTTGCCATTTGTACTTGCCATTTGACGTCATTGCACACATATACATCCCACTTAATAACTTACACTGTACTTAACTGTTTCACTTGTACACTTTTTGCACTCTTTATTTGCACTTCTGGTCAGATGCTAACTGTGTTTCGTTGTACTGTACTTGTACTTGTTCAATGACAATAAAGTTGAAGCTAATCTAATCTAACCATGCACAGCCTTTTATCCGCAACAAGTCAAACACATATCTGGTGGGAAAATGTACAATTTATTGACGGTCCCTAACTAAGGGAGATGGGCTATCCAAAGTCAAACCCGGTTTTGAATAGTTGCATGAAAATCTAGCAAATTAAATGGAAACCTAGCTATTAACCTTTTACTCCCGTGTGTTATTACTTTTGCCTCAATCAAACTAGAGCTGAATCAAATGATGAAACTATCGGCCAAACGATTGAAGATTTATATTCTGATGTTTTTTTAGTGCAATGTGAGTTGTATTACTAACTATGTCAATATAATGTTATTGATCTGTCAGTTTCCCTAGCTAATTCCATGCTTTTCACACAGGCACAGTAATAAACAGCTCTGATGTTACAGGCTTCACTGTCATGGTGCACAGTAGAGATCTGCACTGATCGGTTTCTTCATCCTGCTGCCGCCTGCACCAGCTGTCTTTCTGTCTGACTCCCGCCCACAACCAGCCAAGAAGCCAAGAAGAAAAACAAATCTACTTTGAAACAAAGTACCTCACACACATAGTTATAGTCTTAAAAAAATAAGGCACCTGTACCATGTCAGATATAGAGTTGAAATGTTTTCAATTTTCAGTTTGCATCCCAATATTACACTTTATATACATCAGAGAAGACTGAAATATAACAAAACTATTGACATAGAAACACCCGTTCTGCTATCCGACGGACTATTACTATAATTAGCATATTCTGAAGATAAACTTGGCTTTCATAACATTTGGGCAGTATTGGAAACTCGGAGCCTCCGAGTTAAAATTAACTTAAGTTATTTGTGTAGAGCTTCTTATTGGTTGATTCTGGTACTGGAAACCCGGAGCTCATAATTCTACAACAACTAGTAATATCCGGGATCCTTGGTATGTCCCTACCCTAAACCCTAACACTAACCTTAACCCCTGCTCTAGCCTTAAAGGGTGACAGTACTTCTTGATTTGGCCTAGTTTTAGATTTAGTTCATTAAAAAATGCTAGCGGCATTCAAACATGAGTTGGTTTCGGGGTGTGGCTTGATGTGGGTGTCTCGCGTGTGTTTGCAGGTGGAAAGACAGCCAAATTATTTTGCCAATTAGCTTCAACTTTGCAAAATTGGTTACACTTTGGATAGCCTATCTCCGGTACTAGCGAGGAACCGTCAATAAATTACACAATGTAAAAGAGACAATATTTTCACGTTGCACACTTTTTAGTTTTCTCATTAAAATGTTTTTAATTTGTAATTGAATTTCTACCATTTATAGCTGTTTTGAGGTTAAGTCATTTAAATTTGGAGCTATTGAAATCTTAACATATTGTCCAATGTACATTGTGTAATTTACACACGGTCCCTAACTAATCCCAATGGGATATCCAAAGTGAAACCAAATTTTCCACGGGCGTTACGATCAGGTCGCGTGCAACTTGTTATAGGCTTGGGGTCTTGCTCGATTTCGTTTTACATTTCGAGGTTGGTTCTGTTTGGGTGTGGCTTGCCGTGATTGGAATCTTTCTCATTTGTCAGGATGGGTTGCACCTATCGCATTGTTAGTCAGTCATTAGTTTCACCTATGCTGGCACAGGTGATAATTAAGAGCAGCTGGCCCATTGCTCCAGTGGGAATGAGAGATGTTGGAAGAGCTTGACTGCTGTTTAGTGGTTCCGCACTGAGTTTGTTATAAACATAGCCATTTATCTTTTCCCCTTTGGTTTGCTCCACTTACTTTTTTATTCCATATTATAAGTTGGTGAGGGTTTTTATTTGGTTTGCCTTTTCTGGGGCAAATTTAGTGGGCATTCATGGTGGGTGTCTTTTACAGACCCAGTTTCTTGCTGCTAGTCCACTTTCAGTGAAAACCCCCCTTAAGTGTCTTTGAAAAGAAACCCCACCTTTTTTGTTTTGGTTGTTAATGACTCTTTGTTAGATCACCCTTCTCTTTGAGCACAAACATTTTTGGTTTCTTGTTGGGGAGTGTAACAAATTGGGGGCTTGTCTGGGATATTGTTTCCCATGAGCATAGTCAGGGGCGCAACTTTCACTGGGGTTGGTGTGTTTTAGGACCATGCAGGTGCCTCTGAGCAGTCAAGTAGGCTGTTTGGAGTGTTTATCCAACTGAATTTAGGACAATGAGGACACCACAGGGCAGGCTGACAGGCTGTGTGAAGACAAAGCGTAGTTCAGTGTACGGTTTGTGCTCTTTCACCGAGTTGTGATAGGAACAGAAACTGGCTACTCTTTACTTGACTGATGTAGCTGGCAAGGTCACTGCTGTTTAACTTAACAGACAAAAAAAGATATATTAGTGTTTATTCACTGTGCTGAGCTAGTATTGTAACTGACATGTAATGTTAGCTAATGTTTCATCCCCTCTCGACTGCGGTGAATGAATAAGCTATGCTAGTGAGTAACTACCACAGCCAGGTCAGCTCTAGCCTCTTATCTGTCAGATTGCGATATGAGATATTATTACTAACAGCAGTTGTTTGTATGGACATGTTTTGGCACGTTTCGCCAGTTGATGTACTGTTAGAGAGAGCTGGCCAAAAGTTGGCTTACATTAGCTATTACTTTTGCCTCAATCAAACTAGAGCTGAAACAAATGATGAAACCATCGACCAAAGGATTGAAGATTGATATTCTAATGTTTTTCTCAGTGCAATGTGAGTTGTATTAGTAACTATGTTAATATAATGTTATTGATCTGTCAGTTTCCCTAGCTAATTCCATACTTTTCACAGTAATAAACAGCTCTAATGTTAGTCTTCACTGTCATGGTTCACAGTTGAGATCTGCACCGAATTCTTCATCCTGTTCCCATCTGCACCAGCTAGCTTTCTGTCCGACTACCACCTGCTACAGGCCAAGAAGAAAAATACATTACAATGATATATTTTACTTCATAAGAACTGAATGCTAAGGCTACCAAGCTTGCTAGGACAAAGAGATACAAATTTGTGGGCCGGCTAAAGAGTATTGGTGTCTCTGGGGTGTCTTTGGCCTGGTTTGCTAACTACCTCTCTCAAAGAGTGCAGTGTATAAAGTCAGAATCTGCTGTCTCAGCCACTGCCTGTCTTATACTCAGTTGGCCCCTCCCTGGATGTTGTGTTAAATGCTCTACAACAAGCTTTCTCCACCCTTAACATTGTTCTGAACACCTTCAAAACAAAGGTCATGTGGTTTGGTAAGAAGAATGCCCCTCTCCCCACAGGTGTGATTACTACCTCTAAGGGTTTAGAGTTTGAGGTAGTCACCTCATACAAGTACTTGGGATTATGGCTAGACAGTATACTGTCCCTCTCTCAACACAAATCAAAGCTGCAGGCTAAAGTTACATCTCGACTTGGTTTCCTCTATTATAATTGCTTGTCTTTCACCCCAGCTGCCAAACTAACCCTGATTCAAATGACCATCTTACCCATGCTAGATTACGGAGACATAATTTATAGATCGACAGGTAAGGGTGCTCTCGAGCGGCTAGATGTTCTTTACCATTCGGCCATCAGATTTGCCACCAATGCTCCTTATAGGACACATCACTGCACTCCTCTGTAAACTGGTAATCTCGGTATACCCGTCGCAAGACCCACTGGTTGATGCTTATTTATAAAACCCTCTTAGGCCTCACTCCCCCCTATCTGAGATATCTACTGCAGCCCTCATCCTCCACATACAACACCCGTTCTGCTAGTCACATTCTGTTAAAGGGCCCCAAAGCAAACACATCACTGGGTTGCTTGTCTTTTCAGTTCGCTGCAGCTAGTTACTGGAACGAGCTTCAACAAACACTCAAACTGGACAGTTTTATCTCAGTCTCTTCATTCAAAGACTCAATTATTAACCCTCTCACTGACAGTTGTGTATGCTTTGCATGATGCATTGTTGTCTGGATGCCTTATATGGAATACTGTGTGACAAAAGGAGTCTGTTATTGAAAACATCAGGAGAGATTTAGGCAATCCCACATAAAAAGAGCTCTGCAGTACTATTAGGCCTATGATATGAATTATATGGAGGGTGTAATGTTTCTGTGTGTTAATGTGTATGTGCATGATTTTTCATTCAACTTTCGATTTCCAAACCTTTCCCTTGAGACATTAAAAAAGGAAGTTGTGTTGGGGAGAGAGTTGAGTTATTGAGTAGACTGGTGGGGGTCGGGTGTGTAGGTGGCTCAGGTTGGCTGGGCGGTCTGGCTGAAAATTGATATAGAGGATGTCTAAAAAGACAATCAAAAGTTGTCTTTGTACTTTATTTGTAAGAGTTGTTCATTTATTAGGCTATTGGTTAAATGTGCAACACAATATTGAATTATCATGGATCTAGTTCAGGTTATAAATCATTTAAACTCATACCCCAGATCCCCTGCCAAGTTATGTCCCCCTCTGCAAATAGCACTGCTGGGTGATTTAAAAAAAAGTAATAACATTCTCAGCAAAAATAATTATTTTTCATTTACAAGATGTAGAATCTATTAAAATAGAAATGTTCAGAACTTTTGTGAGACATCACAGCACTGGATGGTGTTCAGAGATAGATTGGAGGGGTTGAGTGGAGCGTAAGGTTTGGGTAAAATAATAACATGAGGGGATTGGGAATTATGCAGACAATCACATTGATGGAAGCCTCAATCTATCTGCAGTATTAAAATCTGATCTACACCCCCCCCCTCAAATGTACAATAAATAAATCACCTACTCTGAAGCGCTACTGTGCCCTGATACTGTATTTTAGTGTTCAAAATACACTTTTGTGGTACAGTTTACGTCACTGACAACCACTCAGAGGTTATAAGATTGGTGAAATAATTTTCAGTTGCAAAAACACAAAACAATGTACGAAGATGTAAGTTGGGAGATGCTAGATAAATGTATTACGGCAAATCTGATTGTAATTACCATGCATTTTGACATCAATGTAACCACTGCCCAGTCAAAAGCAGGAGTCAAAGAGTTGCTCGCTGCTGCATTGGTGGAGGTGGAAATCCTCCCAATGAGAGTGACGGGTGAAAAGGTTGCTCCCTTAGATGTGCAACTGAGGGAGTTTGAAATAAAGGCAAAGTTGGAGAACCAGAAATTAGAGTTGGAGCACAGGGAAAGACAAAAAGAGCAACCAGTCAAACAAGAACAAAAACGTGAGCATGCCTTTTGATTAAGAGATTTGGAAGCACTCCAAAACCAGTCAGGCCATCATGCACCCTCGACAGAATTCAATATTGGTTAGAGCAGCCAGCTTGTACCGCCTTTCAACGAAAAGGAGGCGCACATAAATTTTACTCTGTTGGAGCGGATTGCAACATTCCTAAAATGGCTGTGCGATACCTGGTCACTGCTCCTCCAAAGTGTTCTTATGGGAAAGCTCAGAAAGTGTACGTTGCTATCCTTCGGAATTACGAGTGTGTCCCCGAGGCATACAGACAACAATTCCCTAAATTACGGGAAAAAAAAGATTGCAAAGTAATGTTGAATTCGCAAGGGGAAAAGCATGTCTATTTGATCGGTGGTGTGGTTCTCAAGAGATCAAGGACCTTGAAGATTTAAAGACATTCATACTGTGGAAAAGCCCACTGTTGATCGGCACGTGTTTTAGGCAACCACCGTTTGCACACGGCCCTGCACGCCCTCTCGTGGTTTTACGGACTTGAGTTATAAGTGCACCATTCCACCTGATACAAGCCTGCATCTGTCAGCAGCTCAAAATCGACTCAGGAAACTACACGTATGTCGCACGTCCAGTGGTGACCTGTCATTCAGGGTAGGTGAGCCCCACCCTTTTTGAGCCCCACATTTTTTTGAAAAACTCCATGATATTTTGGCATTAACACATATCAGTTTGCAAACAATGTAAAAAGAAAAAATATATATCATTGAGTAAATAAAGCCTCATATGGACATGGTCTCTTTTTTGTTTTCTTGAGTAAGGCAGATCCAAAATACAGGTGTATCGGCCTAGCTCAGTGCTTTCTGTGGTGGTGGGGCAAACCAGCAGAAAATACGGAGCGTTGCGCCGTGATTGACTCAGTGTTCTGTCAGTCATGGGGACACTACGTCACCGCCAAGTCTAAGGTTAGACCTCGAAAATTCTAGCCCCTTGGGTGCTGCCATAGAGTTACATTAGAAATGCCGATCCAAGAAGGCTCAATGTCATTGGCCATGGATAAAATGACTCCAAATCACGTTATATGTACAGTAGCTTTGATTGGACTGATCATGTCAACATCATACTTCCAAAATATTAGCTAGCAGTCATCATTATGAATCAAGTCGACAATCTACTGGCAAATCCTTTTTAATCATTGTCATATGAAGAGAAATTATAGAGAAAACGTATCGGTGCTCATCGGCCATTGGACATTACACAACAAGAAATTGCAAATGTGGCCTGTGTGGTTCAAAATCTGGGATTAAGGGGCTCTTTTCCAACGTTGGCCATGATGTCAATGAAGCATGATTTGTGCCACTCTCAAAACAACGGTTAACTCGGCACTGCAAAAACCTGACTTCAGTGAGTTCAAGACAACTGGGAAGTTGGGAATAAACAAGCTCCGACTGGGAAAACAAGTTTTGAATGGTCATACAAATTGGAATTGTAAATCCAGCCTCTTTCTAGAGCTTTGACCTGAAGATCAATGACGTCATTGTGATTGGACCTTGTTTTTAGTTCCCAGTTGTTTTGAAAGCACCATAAATCCAGACAATGCCAGACATTGACACAATTTTCCCATTAAGAACCACTGTGTAACGACGTTCTTCTGTTGAAGGAGGAGTGGACCAAAATGCAGCGTGGTGGTTACTCATATTTATTGTTGAAAAATGACTAGACATGAAAATACTGAAATGTACAAAAAACAGACGGAAACGTGAAAAAACTATACAGCCTATCTTGTGACTACAAACACAGAGACAGGAACAATCACCCACAAAACACTCAAAGAATATGGCTGCCTAAATATGGTTCCCAATCAGAGACAACGATAATCACCTGACTCTGATTGAGAACCGCCTCAGGCAGCCATAGACTACGCTAGACACCCCACAAAACCCCAAGACAAAAACACACCACAATAACCCATGTCACACCCTGGCCTGACCAAATAAATGAAGATAAACATAATCAATTTTGACCAGGGTGTGACACACTGCATCACCTTCCTGTTCAAGTGAGCACAGCACAAAAAGGTGAATCCAAAAATGTATTGTATGCTACTTGTCGTGGAAATTTCCTGTATTACCAAATCATGAGAGAGCAAACCACACACAAGTCAGAGTTATCATACATTTACATTTACATTTAAGTCATTTAGCAGACGCTCTTATCCAGAGCGACATAAAGTCCATATTTAATTATATGAGCTTCACCATAGCCCTGTGATTCTCAGATCAATTCAGTGTCTACAAATGAATTCACTGAGAGTGCTCACAAAACAGTTCTTAGTATAATTTATAGCCAAGACACACCCATCTCAACTCACATGACGAATAACAGATCTTAGGAACATTACACAAAGGAATATTTACTTGAGGAGGAGTATCCCATAGCTAGATAGCATTAGCTATAAATTATTGTTCAGTTTGGTCTCCTTAACAAAGTTCTTATCTCGTTATTGGTACCACTTAGGACCAAAACATTACCTCATCCAATGGCATATATCAATAGTCAATTCTAGATCATCCCATCTTAAATATACCCCCTCCTGGACAAGATCAGAAAAGACAGTGAGCCTCCTAGGCCATATACTAAATCAAGATAAGGGCAACCTCAGAGGGGACATGTAATAGTTACAGACACATTCCCATAAGAAGACAAGCCTGACCTCTCCCCTCTCTGTGGCCCAAGTAACTTTTCCCACATAAGCATTATTATGTAAATAAAACATCTTATTTATCAATGTTAACTAACTAATTCTGATTCTGCTACCACATACTGCATAAATTATGTAATATGCCAGGAAGATACAGTTGAGGTCGGACGTTTACATACATTTAGGTTGGAGTCATTAAAACTCGTTTTTCAACCACTCCACCAATTTCTTGTTAACAAACTATAGTTTTGGCAAGTCGGTTCGGACATCTACTTTGTGCATGACCAAGCCATTTTTCAAACAATTGTTTACAGACAGATTATTTCACTTATAATTCCCTGTATCACAATTCCAGTGGGTCAGAAGTTTACATACTTTAAGTTGACTGTGCCTTTAAACAGCTTGGAAAGTTCCAGAAAATGATGGCATGGCTTTAGAAGCTTCCGATAGGCTTATTGGCATCATTTGAGTCAATTGGAGGTGTACCTGTGGATGTATTTCAAGGCCTACCTTGTGCCTCTTTGAATGACATCATGGGAAAATCAAAAGAAATCAGCCAAGACCTCAGAAAAAAAATTGCAGACCTCCACAAGTCTGGTTCATCCTTGGGAGCAATTTCCAAATGCCTGAATGTACCACGTTCATCTGTACAAACAATAGTACACAAGTTTAAACACAATGGGACCACACAGTCATCATACCATTCAGGAAGGAGACACGAGATGAACTTTTGTGTGAAAAGTGCATTCAATCCCAGAACAACAGCAAAGGACAGCAAAGGACCTTGTGAAGATGGTGGAGAAAACAGGTACAAAAGTATCTATATCCACAGTAAAACGAGTCCTATATCGACATAACCTGAAAGGCCGCTCAGAAAGGAAGAAGCCACAGCTCTAAAACCGTCATAAAATAGCCAGACTACGGTTTGCAACTGCACATGGGGACAAAGATTGTACTTTTTGGAGAAATGTCCTCTTGTCTGATGAAACAAAAATAAAACTGTTTGGCCATAATGACCATTGTTATGTTTGTAGTAAAATGGGAGGCTTGCAAGCCAAAAAGCACCATCCCAACCGTGAAGCACGGGGGTGGCAGCCTCATGTTGTGGGGGTGCTTTGCTGCAGGAGGGACTGGTGCACTTCACAAAATAGATGGCATCACGAGGAAAGAAAATGATGTGGATATATTGAAGCAACATCTCAAGACATCAGTCAGGAAGATAAAGCTTGGTCGCAAATGGGTCTTCCAAATGGACAATGACCCCATGCATACTTCCAAAGTTGTGACAAAATGGCTTAAGGACAACAAAGTCAAGGTATTGGAGTGGCCATCATCAGGCCCTGACTTCAATCCTATATAAAATGTGTGGGCAGAACTGAAAAAGCATCTGCGAGCAAGAAGGCCTATAAACCTGATTCAGTTACACCAGCTCTGTCAGGAGGAATGGGCCAAAATTCACCCAACTTATTGTGGGGAGCTTGTGGAAGGCAACCCGTAACATTTGACCCAAGTTAAACAATTTAATGGCAATGCTACCAAATACTAATTGAGTGTATGTAAACTTCTGAAATAAAAGCTGAAATCAATCACAATCTCTACTATTATTCTGACATTTCACATTCTTAAAATAAAGTGGGGATCCTAACTGACATAAGACAGGGAATTTTTACTCTGATTCAATGTCAGGAATTGTGAAAAACAGAGTTTAAAATGTTTTTGGCTAAGGTGTATGTACACTTCTGACTTCAACTGTATTTGTACTGTAGCTAAGAATGTAATACATTGTGTAGTAAGATGTTAGTAGCCCATGTGGCTCACCCTAACAATTTTGTATATTTACCCCTCTTAATTTCGCCTTCTGTTCTAACTTGGTGGTGCATATTTACTGTAGCCTATGACCTGTTTTAGAGAAATGTAGTCACTGAATAATATAAGAGCTGTCATTGTCTGTTTATATTCCCCCTTTATTTATCTTACTGTTCTGACTTGGTGTACAGGGCGAACACTGTAAGAACGGACCATATTCTGAATTCTGTCGCTGTACATTTAAAAAGTGCCCATCCTAGCTCGCTTGTTAATGTCTTAATCGAAATTATGGATTGCCTCTTATGCACTTGTCCTCGTGTGCCATAGTTTGTATCTCAATTGTCATTAGAAACCACATTTGTTTAAGTAAGTCAGCCATATCAGCTATGTTTTTTTTAAAGGCAGTAAATGAGGCTGAATTAACTGTTTCGCTGCCAGACAAGGCTCCGCTGATAGCCAGGTGTAGCAGTGGTAAGATGTTGGGACTGCTATTTGGACAGCTTTATGTAGGCCCTATTGTTTAGTGTTGTGTTGTGTACTGGCATGCATTTGTTATTTTTTTGCACCACCAAGATTTACATGCTAAAATCGCCACTGCACGCATCACTACTTCACAGGAGTATAATTTGAACTTAAAATTTTTTTAAATAAACATTTATTTTTGGGCAGAAATGGCTTCTGGAACATGTGAACTGTCACGCACGTGCCTTACTAACAAACTTGCCATCTGTAAATACGAATAAAATTGTTAAATTACGAGTATAGTTGGTTTAGCCACAGAAACAGACAGGAACCTTCCCACTGACATGCCGAGGGATGAGTTTGGATTGGTATGCCATGTAGCACATGTCTGTCTATAACAACATGAGCTGCTCAGTATATGTAGGTAATCCTTTCTAATGCAGCTTGTTTGAAAGATATCACAAAGAACTGCAAAAGTGTTGCTAATGCTCTTCACTTTCTGGAGGACTGAGTTTTGAAATCAGTGGAATGCCCGGTGGAAGCAGAGTATAATAGTTAATGAGATGGAGAAAATACAGGGGTTTGATTGTAAATATGAGGAGGGAGTCGAAGAGAACCCACTGAAGGCTGTTGTATAAAACACGTCTCCCAGGATTACATCTTCAAACTAAGGGCAACCATGGCATCCGTGACAGAGAGGGAGAAGCGTTCATAAATGTATACAGTTAAGAGAGTCTAGCTAGCCATATTTTCAGATATTATACATTTGAATTTTTGTCAGTCATTTTCATTGCAAGTTGAAGAGTATTGTTAGCTAGCTAACGTTAGCTGGCCAGCTGGCTTTCTAGCTAACGTTATGTGTATGATCTGTATAGTAATATTATTTGTATCTCAGAGCCATTTGCATTGCTAGTTGTAGCCTAATGTTAGCTAGCTAGTAAACATTGAACCTAGTTGGTTAGCTTTAGCTACCTGTAGATTCATGCAGGGTAGTAACGCTATGAGTTGAGATTATGGTTCATTGTTTAGCTAGCTAGGTACATGTCTAAACAAGACTCCACTATCAGCAAACCGGTGAGGGCCCAAAAACGTGACACTTTCTTTTTTTTTTGCACTGAAACATGCAAAAAATCCCTGCAAGGGGGAAATGCAGGTTTTTACTAATTAAACAACAAAGAATATGATTCACATGATCAGTCTGTGTGTAAAATTTTAAAAATGGTTAATGTGAACCTAACTCACAGCAAAAAAAATGAAAGAAAGCAATCCAATGTTATTTGTTGCCTAGACTTTACTGCAAATGACACTCAAGTCTTGAAAAAAACAGTACACTAATATTGAAGTTAGCCATGACAGTCTATATAATAGAACGCTTGTGACCACACACAAATATTGCTCTTTGGAAAAAAAACATCTTAAAGTAGAAACATACATGAATTGTATTTTTGCTCTATTATAGAGGCCACTATAGACAACGATCAAGCGCACAAGGCTACATATGCAAAAATAACATTTTACTGAGTAAAAACATTATAATCCCTCTCACACACACACACACACACACACACACACACACACACACACACACACACACACACACACACACACACACACACACACACACACACACACACACACACACACACACACACACACACACACACACACACACACACACACACACACACACACACAGACAGTGTTACTGTCAAGTTCAACACAAACAAAAGCAATAGTTTTGGGCTACACTGCACATTATTACATTGTACACTTTCTGCCTGTGGACATCTGTTCTACAATGTGCCAGCAAAAGTGAGAAAGAGGGAAAGTGTGTGATGTTCTTTTCACCTCTATAGTGGCATCCAGCTTTAGCCAGGCCCAGCTCCAGCTACACTTGATCCCTGAATCCACTTGTTAAACAAGCAACGCCTCATACACCTACTTCTCTCATTCTGAAAATTAATCACATACTGCAGAGGGAAAACATTAGTGAACAGATAGTGGTTAGTTCGTTAGCTAGTTAATATTTCACACAGATTGCCATGGTCCAGTAAGTAACTAATGTGTTATAACTTGAACGGCGAGGAGTCGTATACCAGTTAATACTATAGCGAATTGGTTAAGTTACTAATGTTAGCTCATCTGATGTTGTAACGTTAACTAGCTGTCTGACTTTATTAGCAAGCAAATTTTCACACCATAAACTCAATTATTTGATCAGATAAGTTGGCTAATGTTGCTCAGCATTTATCTGGCTAGCTAACAAAGAATTCGATCCAACTTAACAATGCTAATACTTGTTCCACCACACTTTCTCCCTCACCTCAAACTTTCAAAATGGCAGTAGTTTTTCGGTTACAGCTCATAAAGTACGCTTCATCACCTTCTCACCCCCATCTCCGAGGTCAGGCTTCTCACCTAATGTTACCTCTTCGTTATCGTTCAGGGGACGCGCTGCTGTAACTGGCCAGCTACCTTTCCAGAATGCGTGCTGATGCTGTAACTAGTATGTTGATTCTCTTCTTTCTTCAGTCTCGTATTATCGGATCTACATGAATCAAATAGGTCACCTATTTTGGATTCAAAATGGCAAATTTCGACTAGTTTTCATCCCTGCACGATACAAGTAACCATTTCACTGTACTGTTTACACTGTCTGTATCCTGTGCATGTGACAAATAAACATAGATTTTATTTGATATAGTGTGTGTTTACCAGAGATGGTAATGTGAAGAACAACATGACCTGCACCAAAGTCAAATTAGGATATAACGCTAGGCCAACGAGACAGAGTCCAAGTTCTAAAATTCTCTGCAAGAAAGGCCTGCTTTTATTTCGTCGCAATTTTCTGTAATTAGCTTGCAATTAACTTGTAAATAATTTGGAGGTTTTTGACTATGTAAAATTGATTGTCTGTTGTTGATGTATTTTCTGGCCCTGCAAGAGAAATGTAAGATGTCTTTTAAATCATATGAAATGTATTGCATTTATTTCTATCAATCAAGGTGAGACTGAATGTCGACACGGTCCAGGAGAAACAGGAGAGCTACTGGAGGAGAAGCAAGACCAAGTGCTATGACATCCCGCGAATGACTTGGTTTGGAAGAAGGACCAAAGAATGGCGAGACCTGGGAAACCTTGCTGCTCTTTATCTCCTAGCTGGGGTCACCATCTATTAAATGAAGGTAAGTATTAAAATCTCAGATAATAACTATTTGCACACAAAATGACCTGAAGCTAGTTTTAGTTTTCCTAACTCTTTATGAGGTATCCTTTCATTTTTTTCTATGCCATTAAAATGATTGCATGGCTAATTAAAGACTTTGTTTAAATTAAATCAATCAATAACTGTAATTTTACATACTTGATCTACCTGTAACCTGTGTGTTTGCATCTCTGTCTCTTCCCCTTTAACTCTGCTCCTATTCTCCAGGAGCTAGGGGTTCAGCCTAACACCCAGATGCAGATCCACCTGATGTCCCTCATTACCAACCATCCTCCAACGTTTCATTATATAATCTACAGCTACTCTTATTGGCATTATCTGCTAGGAAAGCTGGCTTGCTTTATCATACTGGGCACATAATACAGTATGTGAGATACACAGATGCACTAGCACTGCAAACACTCAGAACGAAGAGAGCAGCAGTGCCTGGACTTCAAAGTCTCCTTCTTCAAGTCCTCCTACCAAGACTGGCTGCCTGTTGAGAACAAGTGACAGGCAGAACCACCCACACAGCACCACCCACCCACACAGCACACTACTCCTCTCTATTCCACACACCATAATTGAGTGTTTGAGTCTATGATTGCCATGTGAGTGTAAGAAAAAATCTGCACAAAAAGATCAACGTTTATATTCAGTATTTAAATCTTAAATATTGCCAGGTTGGGTATCACAGCTGTTTCACAAGGTGTCCATTGTTAGTGTTGTATCCTAGGACCTGAAATAGGCACATATACACTCCGTGGCCAGTTTATCAGTTACACCATCCGTTCACGAAAAATGGTTCGCTACTACAGACAGTGAGTCACGTGGCTTGCTATATAAAGCAGACAGACAGGAATCCAGTTACTGTTTGTTCTATTGAACTTTAGAACGGGCAAAACGAGTGACCTAAACGGCAGCCAGGTGCGCCGGTTCATATTATCTGCGAAACGGACGGCCTCCTGGGCTTTTCATGCACAACAGTGTCAAGGGTTTACCGAGAGTGGTGCGACAAACAAAAAAACATTTAGTCAGTGTGCAGTCCTCTGGGCAAAAACAGCTCATTGATGAGAGATCAAAGGAGGATGGGAGGAAAATGTGCAAGCTACTGTAACAGGTGGCCTACAAACAGGCAAATGACGGCGCAGAACGGCATCTTCGGGAATGCACAACTCGTTGGTCCTTTTCACGAATGGGCTATTGCAGCAGACGACCACACCGGGTTCCACTCCTATCAGCTAAAAACAAGAAAAGGCGGCTCTAGTGGGCACACGATCACCAACACTGGACAACTGAGGAGTGAAAAACATTACCTGGTCCGACAAATCCCAGTTCCTGTCTCGTCCTGCTGATGGCAGCGTCAGAATTTTGAGTAAGATGCAGGAGTCCATGGTCCCATCCTGCCTGGTGTCAACAGTACAGGCTGGTGGAGGTGTTGTAATGGTGTGGGAATGTTTTCCTGGCATACGTTAGGTCCCTTGATACCAGTTCAGGCTGTTCTGGAGGAGAAGGGGAGTCCAACCCGCTTCTAGATCGGTGTATCTTATAAACTCAGTAATATATTCAACCACAAGGTTGTACTAATAAGATATGCAAAAAAACATTCATAATATAACTACTGAAAGCATATTATTTCAATGTAGACAAGACCAGGTGAGGGAACCTCAAAATAAAAACATGCCAGCAACACCAGCCTGTGTGTGAATAAAACGGAGGAGTGGAAATTAGCTGACTTTGTGATTTGACATGCCCGGGGCCAGGTCCAAATAGTTTTTAGCTCAAACTATCTATGAACAGATGAGACTCACAAACATGAACATATTTTTCTCTATGACGCTCACAAGCTACACAAGAGTCGTTAGAAGTTGACCGGGAGTTGCATAGGGTGGCACATAATTGGCCCAGCATTGTCCAGGGGGGCTTTACTTGTCTCATCGCGCTCCAGCGACTCCTTGTGGTGGGCCGGACAACTGCAGGCTGACATCGGTCATCAGTTGAACGGTGTTTCCTCCGACACATTGGAGCGTCTGGGTTCCGGTTTAAGCAGGCGGGTTTTAAGAAGCGCGTTTTGGCGGGTCATGTTTCGGAGGGTGGATGACTCGACCTTCACCTCACCCAAGCCCGTTGTGGAGTTGCAGCAATGAGAAAAGATTCTAATTGGATCACAATTGGAAATCACAAAATTGGGGAGCAAAAGGAGGTAAAAATAAAATTTGGAAATAGAAGGTAAAGGGTTATTCTACAAAGGAAATCCAAGGACATAGTGTCTATACTATAATGAGCTCACTGTTGCTGTCACAAACTCCAAACAGTTGTTAAATTTTATATTAATTTCCCATTGAGCAAACAATTTATGTACTTACAGCAGTCAAATACATTTTTTTTTAAATTACGTTTTCTCTTTGGTGGACCTTATTTTTGTGTTGTTGACATTTGTCAATAACACTCTTAAATGGAACTGTTTATGGTTGTCCTGACAATAAAATGATAAAACACTTCATTGTGAGGCTAAATATAAGCGCTGGACATTTAGATAAATGATGTGTCTAGTCAGTGAGATAATTTTTATAATTGGATGAATTGCGGAGCTGTGCTTCAGCACCACCATTTTTGCCCACCATTTGTGGATGAAATGACAAAGACTGTAGCCTACATGAAATGTTGGAGTATTTAGAAATCCTAACGTGATTCACTTCACCTGTTTTTCCAAAGAAAATTCTGTACTACTTATTAATTGTTGTTTGTGACTGTCTTTCTGCTGCTATTGACAAGCCTATTAAAGAGATTAAAATAAACTGTTATTGGTACTCTGGTAAACTTTGGTAAACTTTATTGATCGTCTGCAACCACAGAGCTTAATGTTAACTTTTCTTGCACTGAACATTCCACATTCAATCCATTTAAAATAGAAGTGGAACTACACTTTTACATGTCTTTAAAATTGGATTGTATTGGAACCAAAACTGTAAACCATCTATAACTGACAGACAATGTAATTTTTACCTGGATTAAGCAAAATAAAAATGGAAGTGCTAATCCACTGTGGGCTCTGCCGCCTCAAACATACTGTCAATCAATCATCAATTCATCCAATCCTATTTTCTGTATAGGGGCAGTTTCTTGGACACAGATTAAGCCTAATCCTAGACTCAATTTCACTTTTAAACCGGACTGCCTGAAATTGCATCTCTTAGACATGTTTTTAATTTTTAATTTAACCTTTATTTAACCAGGAAGGGCTCATTGAGATTTAAAATATCTTTTTCAAGAGCGTCCTGGCCAAGATAGGCAGCACCAAGTCATTACAAAAATTAAAGACAAACAACATGAAAAACTAAAAGTATGCTAGTAAAAACCATAAAATTCACAAGAGTATAACAAAATCAAAAACAGCAAATTAAAAACATTGACAGGGCAGGGAATCAGTCTTAAGATCATTCATCAGTGATTTAAAAATACCAATCGGGACAAGTTCTTCCAGTTAAAAAGTATTCTGTAAGGCGTTCCAAGGCGATGGCACAGAGTACATAAAAGCCCTTTTACCAGAGGCAGGTTTAGCTTCAGATTAAGCAGCAACCCATTGAATGATTAAGGAGCAACCCATTGAATGATTAAGGAGCAACCCATTGAATGATTTTGATTAAATCAATTTACATGATCGTTTCTGTACGTGCAAAGAAAACACGGCTGACATTTGTTTGTTTGAGCCAAGGCTTTCATCTGACTCTCTTTGGGGAAGGCACATCCCTCCTTCCCTACAAGTACTGGTCACCTTGAGATTTTTGGAATCTGGAACCTTCCTTCATAAAAAAGGAAATTTGTGTGGTGTAAGTGAATGGACTGTATGCAGAATAAATAGTCACTATGTTTGCAATGCTATATGTGAACGGAAGGACATTTACAACAAGTTCCCTGATGCTGCTGCCCAAACCAACTACAAGGTAGAGTTATATGAATATGGGAACTTCTCGAGAGTCATTGATTGCATAGATGGATGTCATATTCTGATCAAGTGTCCCTCTACAGCAAATGCTGAGGAGCACAGGAATCTTAAAAACTGGTTCTCAATAAATGTACAAAGTGTGTGCACTCCCAATTTGCAGTTCTCCAACATTGTTGCATATTGTAAAGGTGGAACTCATGCCTCAAGGATTTTCCAAAAATCCGCTTTGTATGCTCAGGTTGGAGGAGTACAACATAGTGGAATCATTCTTGGTGACAGTGGGTATGCACAGACCAACTTCTTGTTCACCCCCTGTTTTCATGCAATAGGACCTGAGCAACAACGATACAACCAAGCTCACTACCAGAGGTGTAGTGGAGCACGTGTTTCTCTCCTCCTTCATAGCCAACTCAACATGAAGAATGAGCATCTTCATATCATGCTCTACTTTTAAATGCATTAGTTTTCACTAATGAAATTCCATGGATAGTTTTTTTTGGGTGATACGCACAATTAATATTAGCAGCACAGATGTGCAGCACAGCTCTCTTAAGCAGTGGGAAGGATGCGCCACACCCGGCACACACAGCCTACATCAGCTGGTGAGCTGCGGGGGAGCAAGCGATGAGTGTGGGCAGACAGCCACACTGGCTCCGCATCGCGCAGGCGACTCTCTTGCTTCCCTGTAGCTAACCAGTCACCAGTTTCGAATTTGTAGACTCAGTCAACCCTCCCAATTTCCTCACTGCATTTCATAGACAGGTTCTGTAGCCAATGTTACCCAGTCTCCCTCTTTTGCTCAGAGAAGGCGGCTTGATTCTAACCCTTACTGTTCAAAAGATATGACCCATAATGGCTAAGTTTGTTTCTATCTTGCGACCTCAGGAGGTTGAAGAAATGTGGCTTGTCACCCAAAACCCTGACAAACATTTACAGATGCACAATCGAGAGCATCCTGTCGGGCTGTATCACAGCCTGGTTTGGTAACTGCACCTCCCTCAAACGCAAGGCTCTTCAGAGGGTGGTGTGGTCTGCAAAACTCATCACCGGGGGCAAACTACCTGCCCTCCATGACACCTACAGCACCTGATCTCACAGGAAGGTCAAAAAGATCATCAAGGACAATAACCACCCGAGCCACTGTCTGTTCACACCGCTATCATCCAGAAGGCGAGGTCAGTGCAGGTGCATGAAAGCTGGAACAAAGAGATTGAAAAACAGCTTCTATCTCAAGGCCATCAGACTGCTAAACAGCAATCACTAACTCAGAGAGGCTGCTGCCTACAATGAGACCCAATCATTGGACACTTCAATAAATGGATCACTAGTCACTTTAAACAATGGCAATTTAAATAATGCAACTTTAATATTGTTTACATATCTTACATTACTCATATCACACAATACTAACACAATACTTATTTTCCACCATCATTTGCAAATAAATTCATTAAAAATCCTACAATGTGATTTTCTGGATTGTTTTTTCTCATTTTGTCTGTCATAGTTGAAGTGTACCTATGATGAAAATGACAGGTCTCTGATATTTTTAAGTGGGAGAACTTGCACAATTGGTGGCTGACTAAATACTTTTTTGCCCCACTGGACATACTGTATTTTATACCATCTACTGTACCTTGCCTATGCCGCTCGGCCATCGCTCATCCATATACTTACATGTACGCATTCTCATTCACCCCTTTAGATTTGTGTGTATTAGGTGGTTGTTAGGTTACTTGTTAGATATTACTGCACTGTCAGAACTAGAAGCATACGTTTTTCACTATTCTCACATTAGCGTCTGCCAGCCATGTGTATGTGACCAATAAAATTTGATTTGATTTAACTTGGAAAGACAGTAGCGTGCAATATCGAAGAGCCCTTATTGCTGCTCAATCAGCCTATTCTTCCAATCTAATTTATTTTTGATACTGTTGAAAAGCTAACCAAAAATCAGCATTAAACCAGTTAGATAGAACTGGTTCTTATTGGACGGAAACGTGCATGTGAGAGTAATAAATTATACATTTAATAAAAACTGTTGCACCTACAAACTTAGTCATCCTAAATATTTAACGTCCTATGGTCACTTTATGGACGCTGTAGTCTTGTTTTAATCCAACATCTAGAATTTGAGTGAGGTAGGCAGTGAAAATACTCGGAAAACTAAATTGGTAACAACCCTGTTAAAAAATCTGCTATGACGTTCTCTGCAATGTCTGGACGGATCATCAAGGAGTGTGTTGTATACCTCCAATGAAGTTGATAAATACACATAATATGCTAGGGGAATGATTATGATTGTATGTATTGTAGACTAGGGGCCACGCTATTATTAGACCTTGGCCAGTGCACTGAGGGTTAGTCCTGCTACAGTTTGATGTATGACTTCCGTGAGTCAAGGCCTGGCTGAGGCCACATGTCAGCACTCGTCATCCCGAGGTGGGTGAATTGGGATCTATAGTACTTGGACTAGAGGGATGATGCCCTCTGCTGGCTTCTCAACACCACTTCCTGCATTACTTGTACTTTATTCATGCCAGTCAGTGTAAGTCCACCACAGACAGAATCCACGAGAGAATACGGAGCATGACATTTGTATGATTCTTAATATCCATTTGACAAAGATGTTTATACATTAACCTGGGGTTCTGATCAAAGACGTCATACCCATAGGAGGCACAAGGGCACGTGCACCCCCTCGGATGTTTTTCTTCCAGATGTTAAATTAATGACTAAACTTAAGTTATCACAATTATTTATAAAAATATCCCTCAACAGTATTTTGCGGAGGGGTCACACTGACTGGACCAGGCAAAGCCTGAATAAGTATACACACAAGTCTATAAGTCTACACATAGAATGAATAAGTCTCCACACAACTCAAACCTACTCATACAACTCAAATTCCTTAAGAACTTATTTAGAGGAACAATATACTGTAATAATTAGCTTGTTGTAAAAGAGATGGCTTTAAAATTATATATATTTTCAACCCTTTCCTGTCCTAAAGTTTTATATCTATAGAAGTCATTTGATCAAATCATCAGATTTTTTTGGGTTACACAACTGACATGGCATTTCCTGTCAAAGCATGTTTTAACCCTTCTGACACACCTGTGGCTAATCTGTATTGTGTCATCCCTTAGTGACATGCTCTTACTTGTCAGTCAATGTTATTTCCAAGTAACTATTAAGTAAATATGACTATTTTAGCCTTTTGGTCATAAATTAAGGTATACAAATACATTTGAAATACTTTTTTTTTTAATTGGTCAAATCCACCTCGCAGGGATCAGTGCTACGCCACTGCTTTTATCTATAAGTTATGTATAACTATAAGAAATCTATGATGTGTCAAATAAATGACATCCAACTCAGGACTCCAGCTATGCATTTGGTTTGTTAACTTGCTAGCTAAGTGGCTGATGTCAAGATCAAGCTTCTTGGTTACAGCAGAGACATTCAAATCCCTCCTGGATCCCTGTTGCCTAAATGGTTTTGTGCATCAATTTCTTTTGCTGTTGAAATAGTGCCCCTTGTGTGCACTTCCAGTAATACTGTAAACCCTAGTATGGAAAAGAAATGGTATGACGGTATGAAAATCTGGTACTGTCCAACCCTAATATGAGTAAAGACCTTAAAGCAGTAACTATAGAATAGTGAGAATTCTGTTGAAATACATTAGCTTTTTCCCAAGGGTGCTTTAAATACAAATATATATTTTTTAATTTGCTGGATTTTTTATTATACAATGTTTTGCTACTTTATGATTATATAACTGTGCCAGTTTTGCATGTGAGCAAAGAATGACCTCACATTGATTACATTCCTTCTGGTAAAGGAAACAGGATTTATCTGCAAAGCCAACCCCCAGGTGTGGTGGACAGTATCTCAACAGTTCATGTTCTAAGAAATCTATGCTCTATTTTCACCTTTTGTGAAACCTATGTTCAAGGTTTAATTTCTGCAAAAACTGACAAAGGAAGTGTAGTGTCTTGTTGCTAGGTAACGATCTAGTGGTTGTTGATCCACAGCATAAATACTGCAGCAGCACTTCTTGAACTGCACTTCCCACACACCACTGTGACTGACGTGTAGCACACTAGATGTGATACACACCACAATGGTTTGGTCATTCTATACGGTGGGTTCCATAACACGCAATACATGTGTTGGTGTCATCGTTGCATGGGTAGGTAAGTGTGAAATATTGATTTGCAAAGTCAAACAGAAGGGATTCAGGGACTTTGTGATAATCAAGCAAGTGAAGTGGAATCCACAGTGGCAAGAAAAAGTATGAGAACCCTTTGGAATTACATGGATTTCTGCATCAATTGGTCATAACATTTGATCTGATCATCTAAGTCACAACAATAGAATAATACGATATGTTTAAACTAATAACACACACACAATTATACGCTTTCATGTCTTTTTTGAACACACTGTGTAAACATTCACAGTGCAGGGTGGGTAAGTATGTGAACCCTTGGATTTAATAACTGGTTGACCCTCAACCAAATGCAATAACCTCAACCAAATGTTTTCTGTAGTTGTGGATCAGACTTGCACAACGGTCAGGAAGAATTTTGGACCACCTCTTTACAAAACTGTTTGGGTTCAGCAATATCCTTGGGATGTCTGGTGTGAACCGCTCTCTTGAGGTCATGCCACAGCATCTCAATCGGGTTGAGGTCAGGACTCTGATTGGGCCACTCCAGAAGGCGTATTTTCTTCTGTTGAAGCCATTCTGTTGTTGATTTACTTCAGTGTTTTGGGTCGTTGTCCTGTTGCATCACCCAACTTCTGTTGAGCTTCAATTGGCAGACAGCCTTACATTCTCCTGCAAAATGTCTTGATAAATTTGGGAGCAGGTGACTTTCTTTACATTTCTTCACCACACTAACATCTAAAAGCGAAACAACAAGTCAAACAAAAGTGTCAACTGTTTATTACATCTTCATAATGTCATTCAAATAGGCTTTCAGCCTGATCATTGGAGATACTTTGCATACGTCACCAGGTTAGACAGAGTAAAAAGAGGGAGGATGCCGCTGGGGACACACATATTCCCTGAATAGGGAATAGTGTTCCATTTGGGACTCGACTGTACACATACACCACACACAGGCAATTTCAAACTATAAAACTAGTATTTAAACAGGTCCTGTCAATGAAAGGGAAGTCATTTATATATTGTTCACCCTCTGTACAATTCCATTACATGTAGCATCTTTGCATAATATAAATAACAACTCAAGGTTGTGCCAAGTTTCATCCTCTTACTTAAAAAAAAACAAGCATTGGGATGAAAAGTAAATAATCCATATCAATTTGATTCATATGATCCAAAAGAAAAAGTTGATACTAGATCAGCACCCTACTCTGAGACGCTTTATGAATACGGAGTATACTACCGAAGGGAAACGGAGGTACTTGAGCCAGATAAAAACTTTATCGACTTGACACTTATGCTTTGATCAGAATGCCTCAAAAAGCATTTCATCCAAATCAGAGTACATATCCAAATAACATACAATAATCAATAGTTTCCCAATTGTTTACCCCTGATGCTAAGCTGTATCTGAAAAATAGACTTGAGTTCACAGCACCCACTCAAATCGGATGAGAGAGAGAGAAGTTAATTGCCAGGGCATGGATAGAATCCATCTCAGTTTCTGAAAGTCACACCGTAGCAAAACGGGCGCCTGGGTCGTATTCAACAGGGCAGAACGTAGAAAAATATTTTAAAGTATATTTCAACTGAAAATGATTTTTATTGGACTGACAGTCTAAGTAGTCCCTTCTTGTTTCAGTACGTTTTCTACCATTTGGTGCCTAATGAATAGGACCCGGTTTCGGAAGCCCTAGTGGGGAAGCCATGGCTTGCTCTATGTGATGTCCTTCAGTCTCGGTGGCCGGTGAATGTTTCTGATGACGCACTTCACCATCCACTCGATGCCTTCGTTAACCCCCTGCCTGAGAGAGAACTCATTATGAGCAAAGAGTACTGCTTTTCTTAAAGCAAAGATATTAAATTTCACATTTCTCTCTCTCACAAACACAGGAGTTCTCTCAAACCAGGTGCACAATAGAGAGTAAAGTGGAATAGAAAACTGTTCTTACCCTGTTATGGCTGTGCAAGGCTGCACCAGGCAATCTCGTTTTCCAATCTTTGGTGCACAGTCACTAAAAGTGGTTTTGATGTCCGGCACAGACATACAGTTCTACCGAAAAAAACACAAAGAAATATGCCTAAATAGATACGATCTTAGAGATTTTCAAAGAGACCGAATTGACCAAGCAAAGGGATAGCTGTATGTGGTGGAAATTGTCAATCACATTTATTTCAAGAGTACAATAACGCCGCATTAAGGTGAGCTTGAACACTGAGTAATACCAAACATTAGGTACATCTTCCTAATATTGAGTTGCACCCCCCTCCCCACCTTTTGCCCTCAGAACAGACTCAATTTGTTGGGTTATCCACAAGTTTGGATGCTGGCCCATGTTAACTCCAATGTTTCCCAAAGTTGTGTCAAGTTGGCTGGATGTCCTTTGGGTGGCGGACCATTCTTGATACTCGCGGGAAACTAAAGCATGAAAAACTCAGCAGCGATGCAGTCCTTGACACAAACCGCTGCGCCTGGCACCTAACTAAGACCATCCCCCGTTCAAAGACACCTCCATTTTTTGTATTGCCCATTCACCCTCTGAATGGCACACATACACAATCCACGTCTCAAGGCTTAAAAATCCTTCTTTAATCAGTTTCCTCCCATTTCATCTATACAGATTGAAGTGGATTGAAGTGAAATAAACACGGGATCACAGCTTTCACCTGGTCAGTCTGTCACGGAAAGCTCAGGTGTTCTTCATGTTTTGTACACTCAGTGTATAGTACGGGTATGGTGTAACATATTATAACACAGAGTCATCTACGAAAAGTATGCATGAGGGATGGAGGACTACTTTGTTGTATTATATATATCATATTATAGGCCAAACAACTTCTGCTGGCAACAGGCCTTGTCATATTTTAGTTTATACAAGGCATGGTTAGTTTAGACTTCTTTTCAAAACAACCCCAGACTGGATTATATAGGCCTACCTCCACATCCTGCTTGTTGGCGAGCACCAGGAGAGGCACACCTTCCAACACCTCACTGCTGATCATTTTCTCTGGAAAAAAGAAAAATGGAACAGTCAGTCCAAGCTATGGTTTAAATACTCGATTGACTGGATTTGCTGACTCCCTCTCATGAGATGCTAAAACACAACATCACTGTTTTTACTGCTCAATCTTGAAAACTTGACTGCTGACATGCACAATTAGGGTCGCTGCATTGCATTGGGTAGGATTAGGCAAGATTTGGCAGCCGGTTATAGCGGCACTTTGGTAATTGGCTGCCCCTGTCAGGCATCCCTCATCGGCTACTACACAGCCGACGGCGCCCCGGCCACCAGCTCATAGCCGTTGCTCATAGGGGCGGCAGGGTAGCCTAGTGGTTAGAGTGTTGGACTAGTAACCGGAAGGTTGCAAGTTCAAACCCCCGAGCTGACAAGGTACAAATCTGTCGTTCTGCCCCTGAACAGGCAGTTAACCCACTGTTCCTAGGCCGTCATTGAAAATAAGAATTTGTTCTTAACTGACTTGCCTAGTTAAATAAAGGTCAAATAAAAAAATAAAATAGCCACCCCCATTTCCACTTCTCTCGAAGTTCACAACCACTAGCTATGGTGATGTGTTTTTTGCGATTATCCAATTGTGAAAGTCACACTCTCTGATTGTATTAACAGTGAATAAAACACTAAACGATTGAATGAACTATCCCTTTAAAGTCATTATATTGGTGCAAGCAGGGGCTAGGGAGTTCCCACCATATTTTTCACACCAGCATATTCCTTTTACATCCATAATGTGGAGTGTACATTCAGTTAGTCAATCAGACTGTAGCCCATGACAAATACCACTCTGTGCCCTGTTGACGTTTGGCATTCTTCTCTAAATGCTTCAGGCAAGCTAGTGAGGAACTCACCAAATGCCTCTTTTGATTCTGCTAGTCGCTCCTCATCGGTGGAGTCTATAACATAGATCACACCGTGGGACTCGGCGTAGTACTGTGGATTCACAAAGCCATGTTTCAGTAGTCAACCTCAAATCATTGTACTTGAATGACAAAAACAGACATGACTTCTAGCTAGATATGGTGTGTGTGTGTGTAATTTGATGTCGGTGCTGCTCACTTTGTCCCATAGCGACTGAAGCTCCTCTTGACCACCAAGGTCCCAGAACATTAGACGAGCTTTGCCCACATCGATTGTGCCAACTGCGTGAAGGAAGCAGTCAGAAGAACATATTAGAATGGCATGGACTCCTGGAAAAACAATGTGCTACAATTGAATGCAACACAACAAGCTCAGTCTTACTGGTTAGCTATACTTACTGTTAAGTCCAACTGTAGTGGTGATCTTGGACAAATTCATTCCCTTGTAGTTCTTACTGAACTTGGTCTTGGTCTGTTCCAAAAAGGTCTGTGTGTAGAACATACATGACTAAATCAAACAAGCAGCAGCAGTTCATCCAACAGAGACAAACAAGGGCAATGCGCGGTGCTCAGTGTGCTCTTCCAACGAGAGAAAAACTGCAATGAGACAGACTTACGGTTTTTCCTGCATTGTCAAGTCCTAGGATCAAGATGCAGTATTCGTCCTTCTGGAACACGTATTTGTACAGACCAGATAATAAGGTGTACATCTTCGAATTGTAAAAAAAAAATACAAAAAATAAACACTTGCTGATGATGCGCAAGGCAATAGACAACTCACATTGTGGAAATATTCAAGCTGTGTGGCTAGCCACGTTAGCTAGCTGTTGTTATGACTAGCTATTTGCCTGTGGTTTGAGGCAAGCAAGCTAAACATTATCTGTCCGTAATCGATACTAGCTAGCTGACCTACTGCCACCAAATACTAAAGTGAAATATAATGCGCCAATTAAGGCACAAATACCTGGCTAGCTACAGTGCAGTAGCTTGCTAATGCTAGCCAACGTTAGTTAACTGTCTAGCTCAAGTTAGTGCTGCTGCGTGTAAAACGAGATTTGCGAGCAGACAACCTTCAGCAACTTACAAACTGCATAAGGAAATCAAGCTAAAAGGATGAGCTAGGTCGACAAAATGTCATCTAGCTACCTTGACAGATGGATCTTATTTCATCTAAACTAATTTGGGTGTAAACACGGCGGCCATCAGTATTTAGGAAGTAGCTGGTAAAGCAATGCACTGTGGTACTTCTTCTTCGATGGGGTTAAACGGCGGTCGGCATCAAATGTTAATGATCCATTACCGCCGGCAGCTGGACGAGGCATTGAACAAGAAACAAACAAAAAAAACATTCCGGGAAAGGGGTAAAACGACTTCAAACAAAATAAAACACGTTAACTAAAAATTGTTTAAATAAATAAATAAAACATCATACTTCAATCACGGTCCACTCCAAAATACATCCCTATACAGGCTCAGGGGCCTGTGATGGGGCGACATTCACCGACAGAATTTATTGCACAGCCACAAAAACGTTCAGCGGCATTCACAATGATTCCAATTTTCTTAGACTTCTTTTCTGCTTGTGTTGTACAGTTTATGACCATTCAAATGAATAATACAAAGTCCACTTGTTTAACATGCAGCATTTCACTATCCCTTGGTTGATGAGAAACCTTGTAGTTGTCTCTACTAACTTTGCTTCTTCACCGCCTCTCGTTACTTCAAATTTTATCACCGCATCCAGATAGGAGACACGCTGAACACATATGTGTTTCCTTTCTCCCCAGATATGAGTGTTTTGTCACATCCTGTCAGTATCATTTGTTTTCATTCATTTAGCGTGTTGGGCCAGTAACCGAAAGGTTGCTAGATCAAATCCCGAGCTGACATGGTAAAAATCTGTTGTTCTGCCCTTGAACAAGGCAGTTAACCCACTGTTCCTAGGCAGTCATTGTAATTAAGAATTTGTTCTTAACGGACTTGCATATTTAAATAAAGGTAAAAAATAAATGCTGTGGTGTTGTTTTTCAGCAGCAGGGACTGGGAGACAAGTCAGGATCGAGGGAAGATGAATGGAGCAAAGTACAGCTCCTGAGCGCTCAGGACCTCAGACTGGGGTGAAGGTTTATCTTTCAACAGGACAACAACCCTAAGCACATAGCCAAGATAACCCAGGAGTGGCTTCAGGACAAGTCATTGAATGTCCTTGAGTGGCCCAGCCAGAGCCTTGACTTGAACCCAATCTAACATCTCTGGAGAGACCTGCAAATAGCTGTGCAGCGACGCTCCCCATCCAACCTGACAGAGGTTGAGAGGATTTGTAGAGAAGAAGGGGAGAAACTGGGGAAAGGTCATGAGACCCACTGAAACTTCTGAGTCTGTCTCACTAGTAACTAAAAGCAGTAGTATAATTTCTGAAATTGTTATACAGTAAATCACCAGTATACTAAACACAAGACAAAGTGGAATCCACATTTATTCAAATGTAGTACTTTCTACAATGTCTGTGTGCATCACAGTTATCATAAAGATATCAATAAAACATTTGTTTAAAACTGACTTACCTTGAAGAGCAAGCAGAGACATTAAAATTCCTACATGATGATAAACACTTTACCGAATACATTTTCTCGACTATGCGAACTTCTCTTTTTACCCAGATTTGCTCCCATCCACTGATCTTCAAATATGTACATGTTCACCTTCTGTGCTATTTCTTTTCATGATACATTCACATTATTATTATTGATATATTTTCTCTTTTCACTCTTCATGAGTGTCATCTCCCTTTGTATGTTGATTTTATTTAGACTCCATTCCTTTGGAATTGAAACTCCTCTTTAGCACAAAATGCAGGTGGCACAAAAAACTGACTGCCATCCATTGTCACTTTGTGTCACCACGCTGTCAGATCATCTCACTCTCTCTTTCTCTCGCTCTCTGTACACTATAGAGGGGACTGCCTTTCACTAAAACACAAGACAAATGCTGCCAGTCTCGGTCCTCATTCATCCCCAGGACACTCAACCCTAAGGCACTTACACAATCACTTCAAATGGGTTGGTACATTGTACTGTATTGTATGCTTGCCATTATCTATTGAAAATGCATCCCTTTTAATATTTTTTCATTTTTTTCATACAATATAATACTTTTTAAAATTAGATGGAACATTTTATATACAATTTATAGAATTTGATCATGTGTTCGACAAATGTATTTCCCTGGTCAAAACTGTTCATTTGAATATACATTGCACAAATGATATTGTTCAGTCCATCTTTACTGTACACCAACAAGAAATTATGTCACTGTTAAGGCATGTCTCTATTGTCCTGATTTGCAGTATTATAGTATACCAAGTCTTTCCATCAGCAAAAACAGTGGCATACTACAGTTTTGTTCACAGCTATAGGTGAAAACATCACAGAGTGCGCTTGAGAATAAGGACAAACAGTTTTTGTTTTTCTCAGAGAAGAGGAAGACTGACTAACCATCCATTTTGTGACAATACAGCTCAAGAGTGTGAAAATGTCCTCCTGTTGCCGTCGGGATTCTTCACCTTGATGACACAGTTTGGGATTGGACTAGAAAACAACGTGTAATATACTCACCTGTATGCTGCCTTGAAAGCTTGAGCATTTTGTAAAGAAAAAAACATTGTGAAGAATAGTCAACAAGTAAACTCAGCAAAAAAAGAAATGTCCCTTTTTCAGGACACTGCCTTTCAAAGATAATTAGTAGAAATCTAAATAATTTCACAGAACTTCATCGTAAATGGTTTAAACACTGTTTCCCATGCTTGTTCAATGATCCATAAACAATTATTGAACATGCACCTGTGGAACGGTCATTAAGACACTAACAGCTTACAGACGGTAGGCAACTATGGTCACAGTTATGAAAACGTAGGACACTAAAGAGGCCTTTCTACTACCTCTGAAAAACACCAAAAGAAAGATGCCCAGGGTCATTGCTCATCTGCGTGAACATGCCTTAGGCATGCTGCAAGGAGGCATGAGGACTGCAGATGTGGCCAGGGAAATAAATTGCAATGTCCGTACTGTGAGACGCCTAAGACAGCGCTACAGGGAGACAGGACGGACAGCTGATAGTCCTCGCAGTGGCAGACCACATGTAACAACACCTGCACAGGATTGGTACATCCGAACATCACACCTGCGGGACAGGTACAGGATGGCAACAACAACTGCTCGAGTTACACCAGGAACGCACAATCCCTCCATCAGTTCTCAGACTCTCCGCAATAGGCTGGGAGAGGCTGGACTGAGGGCTTGTAGGCCTGTTGTAAGGCAGGTCCTCACCAAACATCACCGGCATTGATTTCTTTCTGCTTAAAGTATAGTCAATCTAAGAATTATTGTTCATGTAATACAACACATAGTTGTCGTCTTCCCGGTCCTGACCATTCTGCCTAACCTGACCTCGTTTCTGCCTGCCATTCTGTCCTTGATTGATGCTGCCTTAGATTACTGATTATCTATTACGCAGCCAGACACAACAGTACCCTCCCAGCAACCCCGCTGTCTGCAGAGAGTCTCCCCAACCCCGGCTTCCCGAGAACCCCCTCCAGAGCGCTACGCTAGAGATTGCACAAACTTCTCTCTTTGACGAAAGCCCAAGCACTTCCCCAGCGTTTCCCCAGATCAAGTATGCAGACATTTGTGCATCTCTAGTCAGAACAGGCCTTGCAAAAACCTTTTCCCCCTGGCACATTTCCTGGCTGGAGCCCACATTGCCTTCATTGTTGTTTTCCTTATAAATAATAACTTTGCATTCCTATCTACTGTAGCATACCATATGTAGGTACAATGAATTTGGAACGTATTCAAACCCCTTCCCCTTTTCCACATTTTGTTATGTTACAGCATTATTCTAAAATTGATTAAATAAAACATCTCATCAATCTACACACAATACTCCATAATAACAACGTGAATACAGGTTTTTAGAAATGTTTTCAAATGTATAAAAAAAAAACTGAAATGTATTTATTTATATAAGTATTCAGACCCTTTGCTACGAGACTCAAAATTGAGCTCAGGTGCATCCTGTTTCCATTGATCATCCTTGAGATGTTTCTACAACTTGATTGGAGTCCACCTGTGGTAAATTCAATTGATTGGACATGTTTTGGAAAGGCACACACCTGTCAATATGATATGTAGTACAAGTCAAAAGTTTGGACTGTTAGTGCCTACTCTTTCAAGAGTTGTCTTTATTTTTACTATTTTCTACATTGTAGAATAATAGCGAAGACAAAACTATGAAATAGCACATATGGAATCATGTAGTAACCAAAGAAAAAGTGTTAAACAAATCCAAATATATTTTATATTTGAGATTCTTCAAAATAGCCACCCTTTACCTTGATGACAGCTTTGTACCTTCTTGGTATTCTCTCAACCAGCTTCACCTGGAATACATTGAAGGAGTTCCCACATATGTTGAGCACTTGTTGTCCTCCACTCTGTGGTCCAACTCATCCCAAACTATTACAATTGGGTTGAGGTCGGGTGATTGTGGAGGCCAGGTCATCTGATGCAGAACTCCATCCCTCTCCTTCTTGGTCAAATAGCCCTTACACAGCCTGGGGGTGTGTGGGGTCATTGTCCTGTTGAAAAACAAATGATAGTCCAAGACAAGTGGGATGGCGTATTGCTGCAGAATGCTGTGGTAGCCATGCTGGTCAAGTGTGCCTTGAATTCTAAATTAATCCCTGACACTGTCACCAGCAAAACAACAACACCGTCACACCTCCTCCTCCATGCTTCATGGTGGGAAACACACATGCAGAGATAAGCCGTTCACATACTCTGCGTCTCACAAAGACACAGCGGTTGGAACCAAAAATGTAAAAAATTTGACTCATCAGACCAAAGGACAGATTTCCACCGGTCTAATGTCCATTGCTCGTGTTTCTTGGCCCAAGCAAGTCTCTTATTCTTATTGGTGTCCTTTAGAAATTCCACCATGAGTGCTTGATTCACGCAGTCTCTTCTGAAAAGTTGATGTTGAGATGTGTCTGTTACTTGAACTGTGTGAAGCCTTTATTTAAGAATCTCAAATATAAAATATATTTTGATTTATTTAACACTTTTTTGGTTATTACACAATTCCATATGTCAGATGACCTGGCCTCGTTATTTCATAGTTTTGATGTCTTCACTATTATTTTACAATGTAGAAAATTCCAAAACCCTGGCATGAGTAGGCGTGTCCAAACTTTTGACTATACTGTACATCGAGATTCGTAATATGCTGAAAAGTGGCCAAAATAAATTCATATTTTTCAGGCAATGGACACAGCCGTCTTTGACTTTGACTTTGTTTATTTGCATCTTACAGTGAATGGCATTCTGGGATTATGGAGTTTTTGCTTGTCAAACATAAACAAACATGGCTGCTATCATAAAGAATTTATCTATTTTCTAAACAATACTAATTTCCCCTTGTGCTCACCACAGATGTGGTACATTGTAAACAAGTCTAGCTGTTAGGTCGCTATATTATGTTTAGTTATTTCTTTTGTCCCCGCAACCTGTTATTTAGAGTGGTTTGGCTGTGGATGTTTTCCGTGTGATGTTTTGATGATGAAGTTTGAATTTATCTTTTACAAAAAAATGAAATAAAGTTGTAAAGATCTTTAGTACAAAACATTGTTTAGATGCTTTTCAGACAACAATGCTGTTTAGATACGTGTTGCATCATACGTTCTGTTGTTACTGTTCCAATCACATATTTGCGATGCTGCAGGGACCACTCAACAATGATCACAAATATGTGATCATACACATCAAAGGGTAATGTGGATATATTAAATTAAACAACAATTTTGTACTCTTTGTCTGCTACTGTATGATTCATAGTATTTTTCTCACTTCCCTGTTCCCTACTGCTGCTCTACATACTGTATGTGTTGAAACAAAACATAATATTTTCAACTTATAATCAGGGGTTGAAACCGGTTCAGGGCACAGAACTGAAAACCAGAAAAGAACACACAACAGAATCAGAACCAAGAACAAAAGTGATCTATACTGATCTGGAACAGAACCGTTATTTTAAAAGCATGGGTACCGGTGAATAAGAATGAGAGGTTATGTGATTGACTGCATGCATGCACTATTTGTATCAATAAATCACGATCAGAAAATGTTTAGTGTGGTAATTGATATAAATTACTGTTTTATTCATGTTTTCAAGTAGCGGTGATACATCATGCATTCCGATTCTTGCATATATTGCAATGGGCACACATTATGTGTGTAAAATACTTTTTTGAAAGTTGTACTGATTATGATGAGCTGAGTTAATTCTAGCTATGTGTGGAGCCATGTTTGTTGACATACAATGCATTCGTCTGTCAAACCAAAGATGCAATAACAAAATGAGGTGAGTAAGGGTTCACTCATTTTTTGAGATCTTCAGGAAGTGAATGGTGGGATGTGAGCGATGGTAGACGACACACCCCTTCAAAATGCATACTATAAACAGACCAAACTCATCTTGTCTTCTCTTATCTTTGGTTTCTGTGAGGAAAGAAAGCATGGCGGCGTGCTGAAACTAATCATCGTCGGATTACTTTAGATTTCTAGAAAATGTTTTACTCAATTATTTCGATCAATGGTGAGCATGATGTGATTAATTATAAATATGTCTCGTTCTCTGGAATAAATATCAGACCAAGGCGCAGTGGATGTTGAGTTGCACATAATTTAAAGATAACGTGCAACTTAGCAAAGACAAAAACAAATAAACAATAAACTAACAACAAACCGTGACTACAGAGGTGCTATGTGCACTAACTCAAAACAATATCCCATCAAACACAGGTGGAAAAACATGATACTTAAATATAATCCCCAATTAGAGACAACGATTAGCAGCAGCCTCTAATTGGGAATCATACAAAATCACCAACATAGAAAAACAAAACTACAACCCCACATAGAAATAATAAACTAGACTAACCCCCAGTCACTTCCTGACCTTCTCTACCATAGAAAATAAGGACTCTCTATGGTCAGGACATGACAAAATAGCAATTGCTATTAGCTAATTCATATTGTAGTTTGTCAGCCAAGAGTTATAAAATATAACTGCTTGTGTTGTGTCAATCTTTCCTCAGTTAGCGCTAGGACAAATGTAGCCTACATTTTCCCGATTTGGATGATTGTGTTATGCTATAGATACTCCTGTGAATATCTGAACATTGCATCCAAAAATAAACTGCTCACATTCTGGACATAACTTTGTAGGCACTGTGTGTTGTGCAAATAGTTTCTGAAAAAAGTGTGGCCAGCTCAAATGCTGATTGTTGCGTCATTCGAAACTGGCAGTTCTAAATAATCGTTCTAATCACATGGGTGTGATCATACGCTTCAGGGACCACTGTAGAATGATCACACCTGTGTGATGGTAAATGTGAAAGGGTTAATCAGAGAGGCAACAAAAGAGACCAAAGATAACCCTGAAGGAGCTGCAAAGACGTACACTCCACAGAGCTGGGCTTTAAGGAAGAGTGGCCAGAAAAAAAGCCATTGCTTAAAGGAAAAAACATATGGAAGAAGGTACTCTGGTCAGATGAGACTAAAATTGAGTTTTTTTGTCTATCAAGGAAAACGCTATGTCTGGCTCAAACCCAACACCTCTCATCACCCCAAGAACACCATCCCCACAGTGAAGCATGGTGGTGGCATCATCATGCTATGGGGATGTTGTTCATCGGCAGGGACTGGGAAACTGGTCAGAGTTGAAGGAATGATGGATGGCACTAAATACAGGGACATTCTTGAGGGAAACCTGTTTCAGTCTTCCAGAGATTTGAGACTGTGATGGAGGTTCACCTTCCAGCAGAACAATGACCCTATGTATACTGCTAAAGCAACACTCGAGTGGTTGAAGGGGAAACATTGAAATGTCTTGGAATGGCCTAGTAAAGCTCAGACCCCAACCCAATTTAGAATCTGTGGTATGACTTAAAGATTGCTGTACGCCAGTGGAAACCATCCAACTTGAAGGAGCTGGAGCAGTTTTGCCTTGAAGAATGGGCAAAAATCCCAGTGGCTAGATGTGCCTAGCTTATAGAGACATACCCCAAGATTCTTGCAGTTGTAATTGCTGCTAAATCGGTGTCTCTACAAAGTATTGACTTTGGTGAAAAGTTATGCACACTCAAGCTTTCTGTATTTTTTGTCTTATTTCTTGCTTGATTCACAATAAAAAATACTTTGCATCTTCAAAGTGATAGGCATGTGTAAATCAAATGATGCAACTCCCCCCCCAAAAATCTATTTTAATTCCAGGTTGTAAGACAACAAAATAGTAAAAATACCAAGGGGAGTGAATACTTTCGCAACCACTGTATCTATCCTGTTGACTAGTCACATTATCCCTACACATCTGCCTCGACTCGGTACTGGTACCCCATGTATATACCCAAGTTATTGTTACTCATTGTGTATTTACTCCTCGTGTTACAGTAATTGTTACATTCTTTTCCCTCTCTGCACCTGTCGTTTACAAAGCATGTTACAAATATACATTTATTTTATCCAGCACAGTGCTTTTTCTCTCACTCACACACTGCCTCACTGCTGGTAACAACCAACCGAGGGTGAGAATGAAGCAGTCAGTGGAGGCGGGAGAAATTACTCACTTTCTAGCAGCAGATGCCTTTTGAAAATAAATGTCCCTCGAGGAATACAGCGACTCGTCTTTCAAAATTATTCATTTATTTATTGGGGAGGACCATTTAACCTGCTTCTAACAATTGGCAGGGCTCCAGCTCCTGTGCCATTGGTCAGAAGCATATCTTCAGGTTTTAATCATGTGCCTAATCTAATTCTGGGATGTTGGTGAAACTCACCTTCATGAGATGAATTTGGAATAACTTTGTTTTCACATGTCGAGTCTTGTTTCTCTGTAACATAGACAGCCTATAGACAGAAACTAAAACAGGAAATGCCCGTGCTCAGGTCTGTTCAACCCTGGTCCAACCAATCTGATTCCACGCTTCAAGATTGCTTCGATCATCTGGACTGGGATATGTTCCGGATAGCATCGAACAACATTGATGTTTACGCTGATTCAGTGAGTAAGTGTATTAGCAAGTGCATCGGTGATGTTGTACCAACAGCAACTATTAAAACCTTCCCCAACCAGAAACCGTGGATTTATGGCAGCATTCGCACAAAACTGAAAGCGCGAACCACTGCTTTTAATCAGGGCAAGGCGACCGGAAACATGACCGAATACAAACAGTGTAGCTATTCCCTTCCCAAGGCAATCAAACAAGCTAAGCGTCAGTATAGAGACAAAGTAGAGTTGCAATTCAACAGCTCAGACATGAGAGGAATGTGGCAGGGTCCACAGACAATCACAGACTACAAAAAGAAAACCAGCCCCGTCGCGGACCCAGATGTCTTGCTCCCAGACAAAATAAACAACTTCTTTGCTCGCTTTGAGGACACGGCCCGCTACCAAAACCTGCGGACTCTCCTTCACCGCAGCCAACATGAGTAAAACATTTAAACGTGTTAACGCTCGCAAGGCTGCAGGCCCAGACAGCATCCTCAGCCGTGTCCTCAGAGCATGTGCAGACAAGCTGGCTGGTGTGTTTACAGACATATTCAATCAATCCCTATCCCAGTCTGCTGTTCCCACATGCTTCAAAATGGGCACCATTGTTCCTGTACACAAGAAAGCTAAGGTAACTGAGCTAAATGACTATCGCCCTGTAGCAATCACCGTAATCATGAAGTGCTTTGAGAGACTAGTTAAGGATCATATCACCTCCACCCTACCTGACACCCTAAACCCACTCCAATTTGCTTACCGCCCCAATAGGTCCACAGACGATGCAATCACAATCACACGGCCCTAACCCATCTGGACAAGAGGAATACCTATGTAAGAATGCTGTTCATCGACTACAGCTCAGCATTTAACACCATAGTACCCTCCAAACTCTGGGTTTCGACCCCGCCCTATGCAACTGGGTCCTGCCTTTGTGACGGGCCGCCCCCAGGTAGTGAGGGTAGGAAACAACATCTCCACCCCGATGATCCTCAACACTGGGGCCCCACAAGGGTGCATTCTCAGCTCTCTCCTGTACTCCCTGTTCACCCTTGACCGTGTGGCGATGCACACCTCCAACTGAATCATCAAGTTTGCAGACGACACTACAGTGGTAGGCTTGATTACCAACAACGACGAGACGGCCTACAGGGAGGTGGTGAGGGCCCTCGGAGTGTGGTGTCAGGAAAACAACCTCACATTCAACGTCAACCAAAACAAAGGAGATGATCATGGACTTCAGGAAACAGCAGAGGGAGCACCCCCCTATCCACATCGACGGGACAGTAGTGGAGGTGGAAAGTTTTATGTTCCTCGGCGTACACATCACGGACAAACTGAAATGGTCCACCCACACAGACAGCATGGTGAAGAAGGCGCAACAGCGCCTCTTCAATCACAGGAGGCTGAAGAAATTTGGCTTGTCACCAAAAACACTCACAAACCTTTACAGATGCACAATCGAGAGCATCCTGTCGGGCTGTATCACCGCCTGGTACGGCAATTGCTCCGCCCACAACCGCAAGGCTCTCCAGGAGGGTAGTGAGGTCTGCACAACGCATCACTGGGGACAAACTACCTGCCCTCCAAGACACCTACACCAAGGTCAAAAAGATCATTAAGGACAACGACCACCCGAGGCACTGCCTGTTCACCCCGCTATCATCCAGAAGGAGAGGTCAGTACAGGTGCATCAAAGCTGGGACCGAGAAACTGAAATAACAGCTTCTATCTCAAGGCCATCAGACTGTTAAAACAGCCATCACTAACATTGAGTGGCTGCTGCCAACATACTGACTCAAATCTCTAGCCACTTTAAAAATGAAAAATTGGATGTAATAAATGTATCACTAGTCAATGCCACTTTATATAATGTTTACATACCCTACATTACTCATCTCATATGTATATACTGTACTCTATACCATCTACTGCGTCTTGCCTATGCCATTCGGCCATCGTTCATCCATATATTTATATGTACATATTCTTATTCATTCCTTTACACTTGTGTGTATAAGGTAGTTGTTGTGAAATTGTTAGATTACTTGTTAGATATTAATGCATGGTCGGAACTAGAAGCACAAGCATTTCGCTACACTCGCATTAACATCTGCTAACCATCTGTATGTGACCAATAACATTTGATTTGATTTATAAATTAAGTCTGGTTAGTTACAGACTGAAGCATTCACTGTACTCGCACCAAATTGATCGAATCAATGAAAACAATCTTATGATAAACAACGTTTATTATACCATTTTCATTAGGTTCATGGATTAGAGTGTTACTTCATGGCAATGCTACATAATAAGTAAAATATATATTCAAGGTATACTTAAGCAATAAGGCACGAGGGGGTGTGGTATATGGCCAATATACCACTGCTAAGGGCTGTTATTAAGCAAGACGCAATGCGGAGTGCATGGATACAGCCCTGAGCCGTGGTGTATTGGCCATATACCACAAACCCCCGAGGGGCTTTATTGCTATTATAAACTGGATATCAACGTAATTCGAGCAGTAAAATCTATGTTTTGTCATACCTGACATACCACGGCTGTCAGCCAAACTGCATTCAGGGCTCGAACCACCCAGTTTATAATAAGGTTCAAAACATGCCGGCAAGCATTGATTCCAAAAGATGGAGTATTTCAGTTAAAAAACTAAAACAATAATGACTGAAATGATAGAGTCAACATTTTCATAACAGCTTTGAAATGCTTACAGCAGTGTTAGGCAACTAGATTCAGCCGTGGTCCGATTTTTGTCAGAGTGAATGGTCGGGGGGGGGGGCGAAGGAAAATAATAATAACTTGTACAATGCAAATTGACCACTACTAAGCCCAAAAAGACATTGCATTTCAAAATAACAATAATTTCATAGCTTGATTACATTGAGACACAATCACATGCCTCTTTTATTTGTAGAAATACAGATTATATATTTATTTTTTTGCTGAATTCTTCGTCTTTTTTTTTCTAAAAACTTTGGTGTGCCAAAAAAACATAAAAACATTTGGGGGCTGCTTGATTGCTTACAGCATGTCACAAAATCCATGTGACTGTGAAATTGATACTTTCAGTAAAATAAAATGAATATATCCTGTAAACACATATATGCTGTAAGTACAATAAGCCCCCCCCCCCTCTCAAAAAAAATGTAAGCTTGCAGGGATTGCAAAATACAAGTGCCATGAAGTATCGCTCTGTCTGTAGTCCTTTTCAGAACTTTGTCTTTCCAATACTTATTTGTTTCTGTTTTGCTCCAAATAACTATGTTTAAGCATGCTGTGTGCTAACAGTGATGGTAATACCTTGAGTGAGACAACATTCAAAAATACATTCACAAGCATATTTTGTGTTCAGAATAGCTCTTTCAAACGTGGCCTGTAACAAAGGTTGGAAAAAAAAACCATAAAAGACATCCAAGGCATTTGAGAAGTATACTCTTTGGAAAAGAATTGAATGTAAATAAGCAAGCAAGGCAGCGTAGATGTGAAAATATGTAACAAACAAAACAAACAGGATATTTCTTGATATTTTTGCGGAGATGATAATTGTTGAAAATGTGTATTCTTCCCTGCAGTAAATTGTGTTGCCAGTTGAACCTAGGAAATATAATTGCTTTGCGTCTTCTGGGTCTTTTCATTTAGAATGACAGGAGTGAAGATATGTCACCAGGACATTTACAAGGCAGTTGCTGAAAAGATCATTTTATCTCATGCAAGTCTGCATTTAAAAAGGTTTGAAAGTAGCTCTCTATTTGATGATTAATTTAATAATTTATGGAGTAATTTAATCTCTGGATGAACCTATTTAGATCCAGTTGCAGAATGTATCTGTTCAATCATTGTGTATCCACAATACAAAGTGTGAATAAAAAATGTCTGCTGTCAGTAATTCATGTGTGTACATTTGCCATCAATATTTGTCTAGATATTCTGATCGGCACTGGAGAAAATGGAGGGAAAAGAGCAGCAAAAATATTGGCAGAGCGAAGTTTGACTAAAATAATCATAAAGTAAAAGTAAAACATGACACATACATTCTTAAATGTTTTTGCCTTGGAAAGGACAATAACGGAACACAATTAATTTAAAAAAAATATATATATATATGTTGAAATATTAATGGATAAAGGGGCTTTTCAAAGGATAAAACAGTTTGTTAAATGCCCCCATTTGGCTTAAATCAAATATCATGTCAAAGCCTGTGAGTAAAGGCTTTCGCAAAAAAATATGAAATGTTAATTAAATAACATGCCTGAATATTTTGTTAACATTTCTATCATCATGAAATTATATTATATACTTTCATAAAAATGTGATGCAATCAACAAAATATAAAGCGTTCATCTAACTATAGCTGTAATTTTATGTTAGTGAATTCTGTTATAATGTTTCCAGTTGTGTCATATTATGGATGTAGTTGGCAAATAGTGCATTTGAATACTAAACAGCTGCAAGGTGTTTTTGCTTGCACATGCAGCTTGTTTTCCAAAAACGTCACACATTTGTCTTACAGCAAAGGAATAAACAAATAAATATAATTACAATTATGTGATATAAAAAAATCAATAAAATACATCTTTACAGATCATAAAGACCAAACAAAATGTCCCAATATTGGTTGTACTCCACCACTTGCCAAAGAAAGCATCTTTGTGGATATCACAAATATAATATTGTGGGTATCGAATATGTACAATCTCTATAGTGAGTAGTGTAATGTGAATATCGTCAGTGCGTTTGTGCCTTGTGCACATTTATGCAAAGAAGCCTTAAAGGGTTGTGTACCACAATTACTGCTAAAATAGTGCACATAGAACTGGTTATCACCTGTCCCTATATCCAATAGAGTTTATGGACACGAGCCATAATGTTGACTATAATATTACATTCCTTTGAAATAAATATATTTAGCTGATCAACCATAAAGCAAAACATGTCATCTGTTATCCACTGTAAATAACTAAGTAATTTGGGATGTAAATACAATACATGACAAGTTAGATGAAATTGGGAATCTCTTATGCCACAAAAACAATGAAATGCAACAAAAGAATATGGATGTCATAGTTTTGAACAAATTCAAGTGCGTTCTTTAAATCTGTAACCATCTCAATGATAATATAAGGTTGGCAATTAATATGCATTCCGTTCCCGAGTAAAAGATTAAAACAATCACCTACAAACTTAACCTTGAGTTAATGAGTGTGCGAATACTTGAGAACAAATGTGTGTGCTTTAAGTCAAGTTGCCACAAACATTCCCAGCATGAAAAACTACAGGCGCTTTCTCAGCAAAAACCGTTGGAGCATGGTCTGATAAACTTTTCTCACTCTCTGCTGCCGTCATTCAAGAGGAGCCAGGTTTTTCAGTTCTCACAAGTACCATTGGTGGTAACACCTAGCATATTGGGCAGTCAACTCTGAATTCTAAGGCAGAGTGACCATTTATATGAGCAGTTCCAGTTTTGGCCTACTTGGATCCTGACCACCCTCTGCCCCCGTAAGCGCCTTCCCCGTTGGCAGAGTGGGGCGAGGGGGCACAGAGGTCCGAGTCAGTGTCGGATTCACCTTCTGCGATGTAGGGCCTTACTTTGGCGCAGCGGGCTACAACACTGAAGTAGCTGTTGTTCAGGAAGTCCAGATTTTCCTTGGACTGGGAGATGCTGAAGCCGCTGAACGAGCGCTCCAGTTCCTCGTGGTCCACCGAGGGGATAGAGATGGACGTGTCGCTGTCTGCCTTGCCCTCTCTATCCCCCTCACCACTGCCACCACCGCTGTTGCGGTGGGACCCCCGATTGCTCCCACTGTGGCCTCCAGATGAGCGCTCATGGGCCGGTGGAGGAGGGATGCGGACCAGGGAGGGATCCCCTACAGGGGAGGGGGAGTTGTCCTGGCTGCGCTGGTGTACCTCACTGACGGGGTGCTGCTGCCAGGAGGTGGAGGGGGGGCAGGCTGGTGGGGGGTCGAAGTTCTTCTGTCCGGCTGAGCTGTTGGAGCGGATAATTTTGGTGATGGAGCCACTCTTCGCCATGTGGTCCACAGGGCTGTGGTAGGGCGGGGCCGGGTCGGGCTCTTTGGACCCAAAGTAGGCGTCAGTCTCCGACTGGGGGATGCCCATGCGCTGGATGTAGATGTTCACCAAGAAGTCCAGCTTTCTTTCCATTGACATGACCTGCCCAGAAGGAAAGACACCATGACATGATGGAGAATTGGAAAGCCCAAGGGACAGACATTGACACAGTCAATACTGCCATTAATTTCTAAATAGAATACCTTACCTTTTTTTCCACTTTCCCCAAACGCCCCATCATGCTTGGGTCCTCCTCAACCCCCCCATCTGTGGTTCCTTTGGGACGGTCTTTATCTGTGATTGGAGTACCTCGACCAACAATCTGGTCAACTCTACCGGTTCAAAACACAAAACGGGAAATGTCTAGAATAAAGCCAATAGAGTTGAATAAAACCTGTTTGAAATTGACACAGCAGGCAACATTTTTTTTATCAACCTTCAAAAGTTATGTCCACAATTGTAAAGAAAAAGGATGTATATAACCCCAGACATTCTCTGACCCTATTGCAATAGGTAGATGAGTGCAGGTTTAGAGAGGAGAGCACCACACACTCAGGTATATCTCTCACCTGCCTAGCGCTGAGCACAGTGGGAGTGGGAGTGGGATGGGCACATGCATGGGATGGCATACGGAGAGATGGAGGAGGAGGACCCAGGGCCTTACAGGGTGCAGGGTTAGGGTCATCTTTTCTTTCAACTACTCATCATTGCCATTCATTGGCTCTTGAACCCAGCAAGACAATACAGCAATACATTACTTTACGTTTGTATGCCTACTTAAAGCTGTTATAAGAATGACATAATACCTGTCTTAAGTGGGTATTACAGGTTCTAACAAAGGACATAACACCCTATGAAGTTGCCAGGGATGGTAATATAGTTGCCACAGATGGTCTGCTTTATAACATTGTTATGCCAGTTGTCAGAGGTGTAAAGCAAGTTGTCACAATCAGTCATGACAAGGGATCTATGACTGCTATGACAAAGGTTCTGTACGCGTTCTGAAAGTAAAGTGTGAATCGAATGTTTACACTTCAAGGGAAGGTTGTTTCAAGTAAAGTGTCACTGAAAAATTGCTTGGACATATTGGATCAGCTATACTTATTGCCCTAAAGCACAGCCTGGTCTCAGACTAGAAGTAACATAGTAAATGTAAATCCGGGATACTCAAATATGAATAGATTCAGGAAACTAGGCGTATGTCGTAAGTCATGACTTAACGAGTGTGAGCATAATTATATATTTTTTTAAATAAAAATGTGTTTTTCTTGACAGAAATGCGAACTTTCATGTGCCTTAATAACAAACTTGTATATCATCTGTAAATATTAATACAATTGTTAAATTACAAGCCTTGTTGGTTAAGCCACAGAAAAAGTTAGCAACCTTCCCACTAGCCATGATTGGCTGGACATTTTTTATTTTTTTATTTGACCTTTATTTAACTAGGGAAGTCAGTTAATTCTTATTTTCAATGACAGCCTAGGAACAGTGGGTTAACTGCCTGTTCAGGGGCAGAACATTTGTTCAGGGGCAGATTTGTACCTTGTCAGCTCGGGGATTTGAACTTGCAACCTTCCGGTTACTAGCCCAATGCTCTAAACACTAGGCTACCCTGCTGCCCCATGTTGATAGAGGAGTTCGGATTGGTCTGCCATAGAAGCTCGTCAGTCTGGGTTGGTAATTCTCTCGAACGCAACTTTAAAAAAAATGTATTGTGTGCAGCTGCATAAGTGTGGCTCTCCACTTTCTGGAGGATCACATTTTTAAAATCAGTGGAATTCGAGTATGATACCGAAAGAGATGGAGGAAACACCTGTCTCCAGATTTCATCTTCAAACTAAGGGCAACCGTGGCATGGCATTCCTGACACAATGATGTATACAGGTAAGATAGCTAGCTAACGCTAGACTAACATTACATTTTCAGATATTACACGTTTTCTAATTTTGACAGAAAGGGGTTTAATTTAGAGCTAACATTAGCTGGCTGGCTCCCTAGTTGATGTTATTATTATTTTTCCCCAGAGACGCTTGCTGTTCTAGTTAGAGCCTAATGTTACCTAGCTAACATTGAATATGGTGAACAATTAATTTTTTAAATTTTTTTATTTTACCTTTATTTAACCAGGCAAGTCAGTTAAGAACAAATTCTTATTTTCGATGACGGCCTGGGAACAGTGGGTTAACTGCCTGTTCAGGGGCAGAATGACAGATTTGTACCTTGTCAGCTCGGGGGTTTGAACTCGCAACCTTCCAGTTACTAGTCCAACGCTCTAACCACTAGGCTACCCTGCCGCCCCAATGTTGAATGGGTGTAGACAAAGAAGAGTTCTTCACAAGATAGCAAAACAGGCGATTTTCTCAAAAGTGAGTTTACAAGTTTCAAAGCAGAATTACTTTCCTGTTGTTCCTCAAATGCAGTGTTTGATATACCATTTTGTAGCTCTGAGTTTCTACTTTTATATAACGTAAAAAACATGATTTCTAATTTTGCTACATAAGACTGAATCCAGGTGGTGAGTCACAAATTAGTATGATATGCTACATTTGGTATGGCAGAAGACAGAAACGGGTTGGTCAGGTTGGATAGGTGGGGGCGGATATCACAATCGCCTAGCAACCCAAAGGTTGCGTGTTTGAATCTCACCACAGATAACTTTACCATTTTAGCAACTTTTCAACTACTTAATAAATTTTTATTGATTTTTTATACCCCTTTTTATCCCCAATTTCATGGTATCTAATTGGAAGGTACAGTCTTGTCTCATCGCTGCAACTTCCGTACAGACTCGGGAAAGGCGAAGGTCGAGAGCCGTGCGTCCTCTGAAACACAACCAAGCCGCACTGCTTTTTGACACAATGCCCACTTAAGCCGGCCGCACCAATGTGTCGGAGGAAAAACTGCACACCTGGCGACCATGTCAGTGTGCACTGCGCCCGGCCCGCCACAGGAGTCACTAGTGCGACAAGGACATCCCTGCCGGCCAAACCCTAAACCCCTAATCAAAACGACGCTGGACCACTCGAGGCCCTACTTAATACTTTTTAGATACTTTGCAACTATTTACATTTTAGCTAACCCTTCCCCTAAGCCTAACCTTAACCCTTTTAGCTAACCCTAATCTTAACCCTTGAACCTAACCCCTAACTACTAAACTTAACCCAGGTAGCTAATGTAGCTACAACAAATTGGAATTGGTAACATGTAAGTTTGCAAATTCGTAACATATTGTACATTTAGCAAATTGTAACACATAAAACAAATTGTAATTCGCAACATATCATACGAAATGGATGATGCACATCCACAGATGAATACATACCATACAAACATAACATATTATACTAAACGGAGTGTTCCGGATTTACATACAGAATAATACTAAATGCTCTGAGACCAGGTTGTAAAGCACCATGAACCTTATAAAAACCATCCATAACATCTATGCAAGATTGAAAACTGACTGAGGCCTATTTTTAAGAGAGTTGGCACTGAACTAGACATTTTAAACATCTGAATAAGAGAGCAATAACCTAGAAAAAAAACATTCACAGAACGGCTCCATGGTCAGGCAAAACATGCTTACCAATTTTGCAAACATCCGAATCGGCCAAGATTAGAAAACTATGCAACTTCTAAAATGTAGATTGTGCATCATGTGGCATGCTTCAATACACTTCATGCCAACATGCATTCAAAACCGAAGAATTTACTGTATTGTTCATAGGCGCCTCACAGGTCATAGGCTGTAAATGAATTTCACTATCTTTACATATAAGCCCTTCACATTGTCAATGTGTTGCAGGCAATATCAATTAATCGAATGTATTTATAAAGACATTTTTACATCTGCAGCGCAACCCTTTTTTGGTCGGCTACATGACTTGACTACTTACCCATGAGCTTCACTTCTCCTATGTCCAACAGGAGAATTTACCATATTCCTAACTATTGGATAAACCATGTTAGTCTTCTTTTACTTTAATTGTACTTTCCATTAATTCTCTAGTACGATTGTCACAGTATAGTGCAAGAAAAATAGGAATTTTACGTGTTCGATACACCGAGTGCACAAAACATTAGGAACATCTGCTCTTTCCATGACAGACTGACCAGGTGAAAACTGTGTCCCCTTATTGATGTCACTTGTTAAATCCACTTCAAATCAGTGTAGATGAAGGGTTAAAAAATTATTGTTAAGTCTTGAGACAATTGACACATTGATTGTGTATGTGTGCCATTCAGAGGGTAAATGGGCAAGACTAAAGATTTAAGTGCCTTTGACCATTGTATGCTAGTAGGTGCCAGGCGCACCGGTTTGAGTGTGTGAAGAACTGCAATGCTGCTGGGTTTTTCAAACTCAACAGTTTCCCGTGTGTATCAAGAACGGTCCACTACCCAAAGGACATCCAGCCAACTTAACACAACTGTGGGAAACATTGGAGTCAACATCAGCTTTCTACACCTTGTATAGTTCATGCCCTAACGAATTGAGCTGTTCTGAAGGTAAAAGCAGGTGCAACTCAATTTTAGGAAAGTGTTCCTAATGTTTTGTACATTCAGTATATGTGTGTACACCCGTATATAAAGCTGATCAGCACTCAAAGGGCGTCAAAGAGACTATGAATCACTGAGTTTGAGGGATTATTTGCTGAGAATAACTGAATAATTGCTGCAAGATGCTTGCTACTTTGATCAAGTCACTGCATCACATTGCGATATAGACACAACTAGTCACACACTGTCACAGTAGGCCGAGACAAAAAAAGGTTTCTCGCTGCTTGTCAAGAGAATAGATAATGAACTAAGGGATAAGCTCTTGATGAGAGAAATGTAGTCTGGTGAGGCCTAACCTAGGAGAGTTTTTTGGTGACTCTTTGGGTCCATCAGTTGAATACTTCTTATGGCGGGGAGTTGAGGGTCCAGGGGGACCAACAATCATATCTATCCTGGCAAAGTGAATAGAGAAGACACCAGCAAAATGCAGGATGACGGCGCAACAAGGACCAGTCCGACAGGCACACATCAAATGAACGAAACCAAAACAACAGAACCAGGAGACAAAAGACAAGGACAAATAAGTGTAAATATATTCCAGACATATTTGCCAATAGTAAAACAGCAAATTGCTGTTTTCATTGGTAAATTAAATTGGCCACTATACTGTAGCTGTTAGATATGACAGTGATGCCATCATTTTAAGAAAGTGAGGAGATTTTAAAGTATTTTTTTTTCTGTCTTCTAAGTAGGAATATATTTACATATATGTGGTACCATTTGTAAACTCACAACATATATTGTACTTATTTGACAACGATGCCCCTGAGATGAGACTGAATGCTCAAGATCTCGCCTTGTGTTATCCATGGTGGACAGACACTTACTATTGTTGTGTAATGCGTATAGACGTTGAATTCAGATTCAATGCGTTCTGACCTTTGGGGGAACAAAACTCACAACTCTATAATTGCAACAACAAAAAAATGGCTGGGTTCACTTGGTAAGAACAACCTCATGAAAAATGAGCTTGGTCATGGTTATCAGGGTTGTGTCTCTGGATATTGGACCCTTTATGTTAAGTCTCTTAACATCATAAAATATGCATGAAGCAGGTCAGGCCAAATGCTAATTGGCTTGATAAGAGTTGTATTAACATGCATACGGGACAGTTAGAAAGAAACAGACTACATCACCGTTTCATTGAAATAACCACTTATCGTTACTGAATCGTCATCTGTATCGTCATCCGTGAGTTGATATTTTCTTGTAATTATTTGCGGTACAGTAGCCTATCCAGTGATGTGGGTGGGACTCAGGAATATCATGAATTATCAATCATCCAATGATTCCAGCCAACAGGGGCTGTTGTTTGCTCACGCCATTAACAACATGCCATTTGGTTTAGGAATATTTGATTGACAGACTATCATAACATAGTCAACAATAGGTTTAAGGAATTGAATTTAGCTATGAATTGTGTGACAGCAAAGCATGGCACTGACTCAGGTATAATTATTTTAGGTTGTTATTATAAAAAGAGAATGTGTTCTCAGTAACTTACCTGGTTAAGTAAAAGTAACAGTATTTTATTTGGCCCCTGAATCTTTTTTTATTGTTGGACATAAGACTGTAAAAACACCAGAAAAGTGATTTCATTTTGGAAATCTGTTTCAAAGTATTCCCACGCATCATACAGTACATGTGATTGTCTACACATCTTTTGTAATTATACTACTGTTCAAAAAAGTTGGGGTCACTTAGAAATGTCCTTATTTTTTAATGAAAAGCAAAAAAGAAAATGTCCATTAAAATTACATCAACTTGATCAGAAATACAGTGTATTTGCTAGAAAATCGGAGACATGGTTTGAATATTGCTGTCCATCAATGATTCCCAACTAAATGTACTGAGCTTGAGCAATTTTGATGTACTGTGAAGGTTGGTAGAATCTTTTCAAAATGATTCACAGTTGCAATGGTTTCAAAAGGTGCTTCCACCAAGTATTAACCCTGCGGTGTGAAGACATACGCAATCAATACAGGTCTCAGAGTGAGATAGAGAATAGGAGAGAGAGAATAGGAGGGAGGGTATCTTGCCTGGACTGGAGATTTTTGATGCGGGCCAGCATGTCCAAGTGGCCGGCTGAATACTGCTCTATGACATCCATCACGTCGTACGGCCGCAGGCTCTCTTTGAACTTCCTCTTGGAGACCATGAACCTCATAATGCTGAGGAGAGAGACGTTTGCGATATGAACACAACCTCAATAGGATATTTTAATGGGACATTTCATCGATCATTATATTGGGTTGGGGACAACTATGTGGGCCATGAGATATCTCAATTCAACTTTTTACATGTCTGTATAACAGTGTAAACCGATTTTCCCAGATTGAGATTGAAGAGCAGGAGGTTGATAAGAATATCCCAAACTTGAATATACCAGCGCTGGGTAAAAAAAAATCATACAGATAATGAGAGATAGAGATTGACCTGACCCAGACACACTCTGAAAGACAAAACTTGTCTTGGCTTACCAAATGGACCTGATAGTGACCTTGAGTCCGGGAGTTAGGTCCTGAGGGACAAACTCACAGTGGCAGCTCTTATTGTCGTCTGCTATGTCCTCTCCAGGGAGGCTGGCTTCTACGAAACACAACAATCACACGAGAGCTCTGGTGTTAGTGTGTTCCTGTGGCATGGGGTGGATGGAAACACTGAACTGTCACCTGCACTCTCCCCTAACCTCGACTCATTCAGTCTTTAAGGATGTCAGTCTGCATGGAACCAAGCGAAGGCACGGCTATTAACTTGCACAGCCCAGGGTTACAGTGTGGGATTGGGCGTCGAATCGAGGGCAGGTTAATGGCAGTGTCGGTTCATCTCATTGGCTGATGCAGGATAAGGAAAAGGAAAGAGGTAGAGGGGGAGGGGGGTTGGGAGGAAGGGGGGACATAGCGGTACAAGTTTCTGAGGTTAATGGCTTCACCTGACTACTGTGGCCCAAAAATATTAAATACAGAGGCGTGACGTGGCGTGTCGAAGCCAATGTGCTCTTATCTTAAGCTATGCTAGCAGCTAGCATCGTTGTGCATGACACTGAGACAGTCAGCAGACAGGCCACTGCAGTGGACCACAACCTAGTCAATCTGCAGTTTGAGACACTTGAGTTCAAGTTGTAGGCCTATT